>NC_084784.1:3996748-4187400 GCF_028858725.1 Colius striatus | reverse complement strand
TCCAGAGCCTCGTCTCACGGTACAAACGGGCCCCAGAGCCTCGGTATAAACGGGACTCCGATCTCCGGTACAAACGGGCCCCACGTCCCCCTCCGGTGCCCCGGGACAGCCCCGAGCCCCGGTACAAACGGCCTCAGAGCCCCGGCCCCCTCCCAGCCCCGGTACAAACGGGCCCCCGAGCCCCGTCCCCGTCCCGGACCTTGCTGGGCCGCCCCATCCCGCCGCCGCCTCGGGCACGTGGCTCCCGGCGCGCTTCCGCTTCCCGTCGCGTTACTTCCGGCGGCGGGTCCGTGATGACGTCGCCTCACGCGACACTTCCGGACGACGGAGCGTGATGACGTCGTTTCCGGTCGACGGGACCGTGGTGACATCATTTCCGGTCGATGGCCGATGGTGACGTCACGCCGGAGCTGGGACCCCCCCCGAACCCGCCCCGAGCCGACGGCAGCGCCGGGGGGCAGCTGAGGGGCCGGGGGGTGCTACCGCGGGCCTCTATTGGAGACCCCGCAACTGCCCCCCGCCCCAAAACCCACCCGGAGACCCCAAAATCCCCTCAGAGACCCCAAAACCCACCCGGAGACCCCCAAAATCCCCTCAGAGACCCCAAAACCCACCCGGAGACCCCCAAAATCCCCTCAGAGACCCCAAAACCCACCCGGAGACCCCAAAACCCACCCAGAGACCCCCAAAATCGCCTCAGAGACCCCCCAAAATCTCCCCAGAGACCCCAAACCCCCCCGGAGACCCCCAAAACCCCCTCAGAGACCGCCAGAGACCCCCAACCCCTCCCCCAGAGACCCCCAAAATCCCCCGAGACCCCAAGATCCCCCCCAGAGACACGCAACCCCCCCCCCCAGAGACCCCAAAACCCCCTCAGAGACCCCCAAAATCTCCACAGAGACCCCCCAAAATCCCTTCAGAGACCCCGGAGACCCTCCAGAGACCCCCAAAACCCCCCAGAAACCCCAAAACCCCCTCAGAGACCCCAAAACCCTCCACAGAACCCCCCCAACTCCCCTCCCCCTCGTGCTCCTGAGACTCCCCAGAGACCCCCTGGGCTGCTCACACACTCTGGAGACCCCCCCTGAGATCCCTCAGAGACCCCCCAAACCCCTGCCAGGCTCCTCAGAGACCCCCAAAACCCCCCCCGGAGACCCCTCAGAGACCCCCAAGGTCTCCCCCAAAACCCCCCCCAGGGGTGTCAGGGAGGGTTGATTCTGCAGCTGCAGCCCCCTCCCCACCTCCCACTCCCCATTGGGGGTCTCAGAGGGATGTGACGCTGCAGCTGCAGCCACCCCTGCCCTGGGGGGTGTCACACGGGGTGACGCTGCAGCTGCAGCCCCCTGGGCCATTGGGGGGTCTCACAGGGGGGTGACGCTGCAGCTGCAGCCCCCTGCCCACCTCCCACTCCCCATTGGGGGTCTCAGGGAGTGATGATGCTGCAGCTGCAGCCCCCTGCCCTGGGGTGTGTCACAGGGGGTGACGCTGCAGCTGCAGCCCCTCGGGGGTGTCACAGGGGGGTGACGCTGCAGCTGCAGGCCCCTCGGGGGTGTTCACACGGGGGTGACGCGGCGGCGGCAGCAGGCGCAGCGGAGGCAGCGCAGCGCGGCCAGGCTGAGGCGCAGCAGCGGCCCGTGCGCGAACAGCAGCACGCCACAAGCTGCGCACCGACAGCTCCCACCGACGGGTCCGCGTACTTGAGCGCCACCAGCGGCGTGTATAGGCGGTTGGTCTGGGTGCGGAACGGGGGGCGCCGAGCCACCACCACCGACACGATGGCCTGCGAGGGCGGCAGCAGCGGGCTGCAGGGATCTGCAGGGGGCTTCAGGGGGCTGCAGGGGGGCTGCAGGGAGCTTCAGGGAGCTTCAGGGGGCTGCAGGGGGGCTGCAGGGAGCTTCAGGGGAGCTGCAGGGGGCTGCAGGGAGCTTCAGGGGGCTGCAGGGAGCTTCAGGGGGCTTCAGGGAGCTGCAGGAGGCTGCAGGGGGTTTCAGGGGGCTGCAGGGGGCTTCAGGGAGCAGGGAGAGCTCCGCAGAGCGAGCTGCAGAGCCCAGGCAGTGCAAACCCCCAGCCCAGAGCAGGGGCAGCAAGGGGAGGGCTCACAAGAACCCACCCAGGGCTGTGGGGATGTCAGAGTCACCTCACTGGGAAGGGAAGGGCAGGGAACTGGGGTGATGGGGGCCAGGGTGTGCTGGGAGCTCAGTCACAGCAGCTCAGGGGCTGGGAGGGAGCTGCAGAGCTCGGGCAGGGCACAAACACAGCCCCCAGACCCTCCTTTAAGGCTTTGGGAGCCTCCCCCCTGCCCCCAGACCCCTCATTTAGAGCTTTAGGAGCTTCCCCCTGCTCCCAGACCCCACTTTAGGGCTTTGGGATCCCTCCATGCCCCCAGACCCTCCTTTAGGAGCCTCCCCCTGCCCCCAGACCCTCCTTTAGAGCTTTAGGAGCCTCCCCCCTGCCCCCAGACCCTCCTTCAGGGCTTTGGGATCCCTCCATGCCCCCAGACCCCTCCTTTAGGAGCCTCCCCCTGCCCCCAGACCCCTCCTTCAGGGCTTTGGGAGCCTCCCCCTGTCCCCAGACCCCTCATTTAGAGCTTTGGGAGCCTCCCCCTGCCCTCCCAGACCCTCCTTTAGAGCTTTAGGAGCTTCCCCGTGCCCCCAGACCCTCCTCCATGGCTTTGGGAGCCTCCCCCTGCCCTCCCAGACCTCAGCCACAGCGTCGGGGCTCTGCCCCAGGGTGCTGAAGATGCTCTGCGAGGCCGGGAGATAAACGTCCCTGAAGTAGCGAAGGGTGAGCGGATCCACCCCGGGGAAGTCGGAGCCAGACGCGTCCCGCAGCAGCTTCAGCTCGAAGTCGGTGTTCACGGGACCCGGCTCCACCAGGGACACGCTGCGGGGGCGTCCGGGGGCTGAGCTCAGCCCTGGCCCGGGCGCCGCTCTCGGTCCCCCCCGGGGCGCCGCACTCACAAGACGTTGAACTGCAGGAGCTGCACGGCCAGGCTCTCGCAGAAACCTTCCACCGCGAACTTGGAGGCGGCGTAAACGTCGTTGAAAACGACCCCTGAGGGGAGGGGAAAGGCGGGATGGGAGCGGCTGGGGGGGAGCTGCTGGGCTCTGCCGGCGTGAAGCTGCTGCCCCCGGCTCAGGGGGCTCGGGGACGGGTCCAGGGGGGGTTGGGAACCTCCTGAGACTGGAAGGGACCTGCAGAGCTCACCCAGCCCCAAACACCCCCTGCAGAAGCAGCTCCCACCTAGATCAGGGGTCTTGAAGCCCCCCCAAGCAATGGTGGGGGCTGGAAGGGACCTGCAGAGCTCACCCAGCCCTAAAGCAGCTGCCCCTGGCTCAGGGGGCTCAGGGACGTGTCCAGGGGGGGTTTGGGAACCTCCTGAGACTGGAAGGGACCTGCAGAGCTCACCCAGCACAACCCCCTGCTAAAGCAGGTTACTCTCAATCAGGAGGCTCAGGAACGTGTCCAGGGGGGTCTTGAAGCCCCCCAAGCAATGGTGGGGGCTGGAAGGGACCTGCAGAGCTCCTCCAGCCCCCAACCCCCTGCTAAAGCAGCTTCCCCTGGCTCAGGGGGGCTCAGGGACGTGTCCAGGAGGGTTGGGGAACCTCCTGAGGAGCCTCCACAACCCTCCCTGGCCTCTCTCCAGCCCTTCCCTGTGTGTCTGGAGCTGGGGGGAGCCCAGCACTGGGCACAGGACCCCAGCTGAGGCCTCCCCAGGGCAGAGCAGAGGGGGAGCAGAACCTCCCTGACCTGCTGCCCACACTCAACCCCCCCCAGGCTGCCACTGGCCTCTTGCCCACGAGGACACGCTGCTGGCCCATGTTTGGGGTCTCCCAGGTCTCCCTCCTGGAGCTGCTCCCCAGCAGGTGCCCCCCAGCCTGTGCTGGGGGCAGGGGAGTGGGGAGGGGGGCTGCTCCCCAGTGTGTGCTGGTGCAGGGGGTTGGGGGAGGGGGGCTTCTCCCCAACTGGAAGGGCTCTGGGGTCTCAGGGGTGGGGAGGGGGCTGCTCTCCAGCCTGTGCTGCTGCAGGGGTTTGGGGAGGGGGGCTGCTCCCCAATGTGTGCTGGTGCAGGGGGCTGCTCCTCCCCAATTGGAAGGGCTCTGGGGTCTCAGGGGTGGGGGAGGGGGCTGCTCCCCAGTGTGTGCTGGTGCAGGACCAGTTCCCCCCCCCTGCAGCCCCCCTGCCCTTGCTGCCCCTCAGCAGGTTCCCCTGTGCCCAACCTCTCCAGCTGCTCGAGACCCCACTGAAGGGGGGATACGTGGGGGGGATGTTGGGGGGGGGGATGTGGGGGCTCGATGTCACTGAGACCCCCTCCCCAGCCATGTGTGGGGACAGCCTGTGCAGCCCCCCCAGCCCTCACCCTGCAGCCCCATGACGCTGCTGACCACCAGGATGTGGCCCCTCTGCCGCTGCTTCATCCCCGGCAGCACAGCCTTCACCATCCTCACCACGCCGAAGAAGTTGGTCTCGAAGATGAGCTTCATCTCGGCCATGCTGATGCTCTCCAGGGGCCCCCACGTGCCCCACGCCGGCGTTGTTCACTGCCAGGGGGGCGGGGGGCAGCTTCCCAGACCCCTCCCCACGCTGCCCTGAGCCCCTCCCAGCCCCCCCACTGGTGCCAGTGCCAGGGGGCAGCTCAGAGACCCCCCCTGCAACCCTCCCCATGCACCCCCAGAGCCCCTACCAGCCCCTCACTGCTGTCACTCACTGACAGGGGGCAGGGGGAGCTCAGAGACCCCCCCTGCAGCCCTCCCTGGCTGATCCCTGACCCCCCTCCCAGCCCCTTACTACCAGGGGGCAGAGGGAGCTCAGAGACCCCCCTCTAACCTTCCCCATGCAGCCCCTGGGCCTCTCCCAGCCCCTCACTGGTGTTATTCATGGGCAGGGGGAGCTCAGAGACCCCCCAGAGCCCACCCCCACCCAGCTCCTGCTCCCCTTCCAGCCCCTCACTGTCAGGGGGTCAGGGGGGAGCTCAGAGACCCCCCTCTAACCTTCCCCATGCACCCCCTGACCCCCTACCAGCCCCTCACTGCTGTCACTCACTGCCAGGGTGCAGGGGGAGCTCAGAGACCCCCCTTTTGGCTCCCCAGGCAGCCCCAGCCCCTCACCCAGCACATCCACGTGCCCCCCAGGGATGTCCTGCAGACACTCGGCCACGGAGCTGTCGCTGCACACATCCAGCCTCCGGATGCTCAGCGTCTTGCCCAGCGCCTCTCCCCGCCGCCGCCTCCAGCTTCTCCTTCTTGCCCAGGTCCCTCATGGTGGCCACAACTGCAGGGGGAGCCCCAGCCCGGCTCAGGGGAGCCCCCACACAGGAGGTCAGAGGGTCGAGGCAGGGTGATGCTGGCTGAGCTGCTTTGGTAACACGGCTCGTAATCCCCTCCCGGGGTTAATCCCCAGCCTCGGGGGGGCAGCTGCTGGGTTGGGGGGGTACCCAGGGGTGTGTGAGTGTGTGTGTGTGTGCACAGGGGTGGGGAGAATGTGCCCCAGCCCCCCTGCTAAAGCTGCTGCCCCTGGCTCAGGGGGCACAGGAATGAGCCCGGGGGGGGTTGGGAACCTCCTGAGACTGGAAGGGACCTGCAGAGCTCACCCAGCCCCCAAACCCCCTGCTAAAGCAGGTTCCTCTCAATCAGGAGGCTCAGGAACGTGTCCAGGGGGGTCTTGAAGCCCCCAAGGAATGGTGGGGACTGGAAGGGTCCTGCAGAGCTCATCCAGTCCCCCAACCCCCTGCTAAAGCAGCTTCTCCCTGGCTCAGGGGGGCTCAGGGATGTGTCCAGGGGGGTTGGGAACCTCCTGAGACTGGAAGGGACCTGCAGAGCTCACCCAGCCCCAAACCCCCCTGCAGAAGCAGCTCCCACCTAGATCAGGGGTCTTGAAGCCCCCCCAAGCAATGGTGGGGGCTGGAAGGGCCCTGCAGAGCTCATCCAGTCCCCAACCCCCCCGCAGAAGCAGCTTCCCCTGGCTCAGGGGGCTCAGGGACGTGTCCAGGGGGGGTGGGAACCTCCTGAGGAGCCTCCACAGCCTCCCTGTGCCAGGGCTCCCTCAGAAGTTGCTTCTCCTCGTGTTCAGCTGGAGCTTTGTGCCCTTCCCCCCGGTCCTGCCACTGTCCTGTGTCGTGTGTCCCCCCCTCAGCCCCCCAACACCCTCCTGACACCCACCCTGGAGGGACCCTGAGGTGCTGGTGAGGTCACACTGGTGTGAGCAGCCAGTGAGGCCGAGGGGCTGGTGCTGGGGGGGGTGCTGGGGGGCGCTGGGGGGCGCTGGGGGGGCGCTGGGGGGCGCTGGGGGGGGGCTCAGGGGCACCTCAGCTCAGCAAGAGCAAAGGGGGGGGGGGGGGGGGGTCTGAGCACTTGGAGGGGGGTCCTGGGGGACAAAGGCTCCAGAGCTGCCTGCATGGGACACCCCAAACCCTGCAGCAGGGATGGGGTGGGGGGGCCGTGGGTGCCCCTCAAGCTGAGCCCCCTCCCCCCTTGCTCACCCTGGAAGCGCTGCTGGGGGTCCTGAGCCAAGCTGACGGCGACGCTGAGGCCGATGCCCGAGGAGCAGCCGGTGACCAGGACGGTTCGAGGCGAGGGGGGAGGCCATGGCTGAGCCCCCCCCAACACACACACGGGCCCCAAAGGCTCTTATGGGATCAGCACCCGTCACGTGGGAGCAGGATGAGGCTCAGGGAGGCCACAAAGCAAACGGGGGGGGGGCTGCAGCTTGGCCCCTCCCCACCATCACCAGCACAGAGGGGACCCCCAGGCTGGGGGGTGGGTCCCAGGGGGGCTGGTTGAGCTTGGGGAGGGGGCTGTGGCATGGCCAGAGCTTCAGAGAGGGGGGTGAGGGGCTGGTTTTTGGGGGGGTGCAGAGACAGGACTGATATCTGTGGGGCTGAGTGACTCAGGACCCCCCGGGGGTCCCACAACAGCAGCTGCAGGGGGTGGCGTGGGAGGGGTCCCCCAACCCCCCTCCCCACCCCTTAGAGCCCACCGTGGGGGGCAGGAGCCCCAAAACACACAGGTTTGGGTAGGGGGAGAGGGGGGGAGTGATGGGTGGGCTCTGGGGCTGCTCCTCCCATCCCTGACCCCCCCTAAATCCTCATCCCCAGGGGGAGGGGTCACCAAAGCAAAGGGGGAGCTCCAGGGCTGCTCCCCCCACCCCGACCCCCCTCCCCCAAATCCCCACTCCGGGGGGGGGGGGGGTGAGGGCAAGGGGGGGGCTCTGGGGCTGCTCCCCCCCATCCCTGACCCCTCTCCCCATCTTTGCTCCCCCCCAAATCCTCATCCCCAGGGGGGACACCAGGGCAAGGGGGGGGGTTCCAGGGGCTGCTCCCCCCCATCCCTGCCCCCCCCCCCCCCAATCCCCATCCCTGGGGGGGCTCCGGGGCTACTCCCCCCATCCCTGACCCCCCCACCCCAAATCCCCACCCCCGGGGGGGGTGAATCCCCGGGGCCACCCCAGCCAAGGGACCCCCCGCGACCACCCCCCGGGGGCTGCGGGTACCCCCGGGGCGGGGGGACGGGGGATGCTGGACCCGAGCGGCGGCTGCGGCTGCGGCTGCGGCTCCGGTAACGGCTCCGGTGACGGCTCCGGGGTGGGGAGGGGGAGGGGAGGGGATGGGGAGGGGGGAGGGGGATGGACCCGACCCGCTTTGGGCTCCGGTACCGCGCGCAGCGGCGGAGCGGCCCCGCCGGGGTCGGCGTGTGCAGGATGCGCTTCCTCCCGGGCCTCCTCCTCCTCCTCCTCCTCCTCCTCCTCCTCTCCGGCGGCTCCCCCGCGATGCAGGTAACGGCGGGCGGGGGGCGGGGGGCGCGGGGAGGGGGGTTTGGGAAGGGGGAGGGCGCCGGGCGGTGCTTGGAGCGTCCCCTCGGTGATGCCCCCCGCTGGGTACCGGCGCTGGGGGTGATGCCGGGAGCGACCCCCCCGCACACACACGGGTGTGTCCCCAGGATGGGGACCCCGGGGTGCCCACGGAGGGGGGATCTGGGGGGGTCCCGGTGTCTGTGAGTGGTTCAGGGGGGTCTCTGGGTGGTTACTTGGGTGCTTCCCACAGCCAGGGTGGGTGTTGGGCTTCATCCTGGTGTCCCAGCACCCTCCTGGCCCTTGCTCCTGGTCACCTGGGTGCAGGGACAGCGGTGTGACCCCTCCCCAGACCCCCTCCCCAAGCAGGGGCTGGGGGCTGCTGTGGCCCCTCACCCCGTGGCAGAGTGGAGTGAGGGACACGTGGTGACGGGGTGTTGGCACCTTCACACGTGGCCACTGAGGCTGAGGGGTGGTGATGGTCTGGATCCACCCCATCATCCCCCTACCCCAACCCCATCCCACCCCATCCATCCCATCCCATCACATCCCATCTCATCCCACTCATCCCATCCCATCCCATCCCATCCCCAACCCAACCCCACCCCATCCCATCCCACCCCATCCCATCCCATCCCATCCCATCCCACCCCATCCATCCCATCCCATCCCATTCCATCCCATTCATCCCATCCCATCCCATCCCATCCCATCCCATCCCATCCCATCCCATCACATCCCATCCCACTCCATCCATCCCATCCCATCCCATCCCATCCCATCCCATCCCACCCCATCCATCCCATCCCATCCCATTCCATCCCATTCATCCCATCCCATCCCATCCCATCCCATCCCATCCCATCCCATCCCATCACATCCCATCTCATCCCACTCATCCCATCCCATCCCATCCCATCCCATCCCATCCCATCCCATCCCATCCCATCCCACCTGTATCAGGGGTTGGGGCTGTGTCAGGGGGGGTTGGCCCCATCCCCAAGTCACAACGTGTCTCCACCATCCCACCCCCCCTCCCAGCCAAGTGCCCCCGGGGTCGGCACCAGCCCAACTCCCACGTGCCACTGGGAAACCCCCCAAAAGGCCGAGACCACGGCCCCCCCCCGACCCCCCTCCCCTCGTTCCTCCAGACGGTGCCGCCCCTGGGGCGGGGGGCTGCAGGAGCTGAACCCGCCGCGTCCCACATCCCGCGTCCCTCATCCCGCATCCCTCCATCCCGCATCCCTCGTCCCACATCCCGCATCCCTCATCCCTCATCCCTCATCCCGCATCCCTCCATCCCTCATCCCGCCGTGGGGCCGGGGACAGGGGGGCTGCTCTGGGGGGTCCCAACGACGTCCCCCCACCCCTCCCAGCATCCCCCCGCGCTGGTTTTGGGGGGGGGCGGGGCCCGGCGCTGTCGGCGGTGGGTGGGTGGTGGTTGGTTGGTGGGTGGTTGGTGGGTGGTGGGTGGTGGGTGGGTGGTGGTTGGTGGTTGTTGGTGGTTGTGCAGCCTGTTGCATATTCATGAGCCGGGGTTGCCAGGCTTTGGGGGGCTGCACAGCCCGGACTCCCCTCAGCCCCCCCCAGCCCAGGCCCTGCTTCCTGGCTGATGCTTTTATTTGGGGGGGGGTCGCAGGGTGAATTGGGGGCAATTTGAAGCAGGGATTCGGTCCCTGCCCTGCCCTTGTCCCCCCCCCAGCTGCAGCTGTGGGACCCCAAAGCTGCCTCTGTGGGTGCTGCCCCCCGGGGGGCGCTGGTGGGGCTGGGGAGGAGGGGGATGTGGGGGCACAGACAGGGGCTGGGGAGCTCTGGGGGGCTTTGGCTGTCCCCACAGCAGCTGGATCCCCCCCTTTCACCCCCATAAATAGCTGCTCTGTCCCCCCCCACCCGAGTGGGGTCTGCAGCTCATTACCCAGCAGCGTGCTCAGCCCCAGTTAATGAGCCCCCGCTTAATGAGCCCCCAGTTAATGAGCCCCCGGTTAATGAGCCCCAGTTAATGAGCTGGAAGGGAACGGGTTGTGTGGGGGAACGAAGAGGTGAGGAGGAGATTTGGGGGTCTCAAAGGAAAGGGAGGGGGGTCTCCTCAGTCCCCCTGTGCTGCCCTGGCTGCACAAAGCCCCTCTGGCGAAGCCACCCCGGCAGCGTGAGACACCCCACCAGTGTCCCCCCACTCGTGGGGAAGGGGGGAGGGGTTGGAACCCCTGTCCCATGGCCCTGGAGGTCGATCCTCACCTCCCACCCCCAGCCCCCAAAAACACATCCTTGGGGTGGCAGCCGCAGCTCTGGGGGTCGCTGCACGGGGACACCCACCTTTCAGGGGGCGGTGTGGACCCTCCCCGTGAGACCCGACCCCCACTTTGGGGGGCTCTACCCACTCTGGGGGGGGGAGGGGGGGATGTCTCAGAGGTGAGCATCCACCCTCTGGTCCCTGGGGACTTTGGGGACAGTCGTTGCACAGGAGCACCCCAAAACGCGCGGCTTGGGGGGTTCCGGGGTGCGAGGGGGTGCGAGGGGGTGTGAGGGGGGTGTGAGGGGGTGCGAGGGGGGGTGGGTTTTCCCCCTGCGTCCGCACGCGTGGGAGCTGGTGCTGTGCGTGTCCGTCCCCACGCGGGGGGCACTCGGTGACCGTGGAAGCAGCCAAAAAGCAGCGAGAGGATGCTCAAAGCGCTGGGGAGGGGGGAGGGATGGGGGGGTCCCGGGCTCAGGGTGGGCACCCGCCGGCAGAACGGCTTGAGAGGGTTTGGGGGGACGGGGGGGATCACAAGGAGCTGCTGAAGTGGGGAAGGGTCGCGCTGGGGACCGGGAAAGGGGGGTCGTATCCTTCCCAGTGCCCGCAGCAGCCGTGGGTGAGGGTGGAGGTGAGGATTTGGGGGGTCTGGAGGGGGGCGGGGGGCGGCTTGTGGGGCTTCAACAGGAGCTAGAAGGGGGTTGTGTGCGGGGCGGGGGGGCTGCAGCCTCCAAATCGGGGTGTCAGTGATCCCCGGTACCGGTGTAAGGGAGAGCTGGGGGCTCAGGGGGTCCTGCTCCCCCAAACCTGGGGTCTGTGGGGTCCTGTTCCCCCAACCCGAGGGTTTCTGGGGGTCTCGCTCCCCCAGCCCAGGGGTCTCCAGAGTCCTGCTCCCCCCGACCAGCCTGTTCCAAAGGGAACGGGGTTGGATGGTGCTGTGCCAGGCAGGACCATCCCGAACCGGGACCATCCCGAACCGTGTCGGGTACGACCCCCCCAACTCCCCATCCCCAAATAGCGACCACTCCGAACCGACACCCCCCTGACCCACATCCCCCCCCGACCCACATCCCCCCCCGAACCACCCCAAACCGGGACCATCCCGACCCGGGACCATCCCGAACCTGAATCACTCCGAATCAACACCCCCCCGACCCACATCCCCCCCCTCCCCCCTTGAACAGCGACCACCCCAAACCGGGACAGTGCGGTTTAGGGACCATCCCCCCACCCCCTCATTCCCCTCCCTCCCCATCCCCTAAACCGGGACCGCCCCAACGCGGGGCCGGAGCGGGGCTGGCCCGGAGCCAGCGATACCGACGTCACTCCGGAGCCGCGCCGGCTCCGTTTATAAGGGCGAAAGCGAGCGAAGGAGGCTCCGCGGTTCGCCCCGGTGGGCACCGGCACCGGCTGGCGAGGGGAAGGAAGGGGAAAAGCGGGGGGCTGAGGGCTGATTTTGGGGGCGGGGGTTGGGGTTGGGGGGGGGGGTGTGATGGGCATGCGGCGGCGACGGCGGCGACATGTCGGTGCCGCTGCTGAAGATCGGGGCCGTGCTCAGCACCATGGCCATGGTGACCAACTGGATGTCCCAAACCTTGCCGTCGCTCGTGGGGCTCAACGGCACCGCGGTGTCACGGGCCGGCACCTCCGAGAAGATCGTGAGTCGCCCCGGTACTGGGGAGGGGGAGCAGCGGGGAGCTGCGGGCGGGGGGTGCGGCGGGGGGTGCTGAGGGGGGTGCTGAGGGGCTGCGCCAGCGGCACCGGCACCCGCGGGGCTCGGGGGATCCGGCACGAAGCGCATCGGGACAGCCCCCCCTCCCCTCCTCATCTTCCTCCCGGGGTTCTGGAGAGTCCCCTCTGCCTTCCTGCGGCCACCTCAGCGGCCACGGGCATCCCCCTCCCCGGTAAGGCGCTCATCCTGCCCCGGTGCTCATCCTGCCCCGGTGCTCATCCTGCCCCGGTGCTCATCTTGCCCTGGCATCCCCCCTGCCCCGGTGCTCATCCTGCCCCGGCGCTCATCCTGCCCCGGCGCCCATCCTGCCCCGGCGCCCATCCTGCCCCGGCTCTCAGCCTGCCCCGGTGCTCATCCTGCCCCGGTGCTCATCCTGCCCCGGCGCTCATCCTGCCCCGGCGCTCATCCTGCCCCGGCGCCCATCCTGCCCCGGCGCCCATCCTGCCCCGGCTCTCAGCCTGCCCCGGTGCTCATCCTGCCCCGGTGCTCAGCCTGCCCCGGCGCCCATCCTGCCCAGCATCCCCCTGCCCCGCACTCATCCTGCCCCACACTCATCCTGCCCCAGTGCTCATCCTGCCCCGGTGCCCATCCTGCCCCGGCGCCCATCCTGCCCAGCATCCCCCCTGCCCAGCATCCCCCTGCCCCGCACTCATCCTGCCCATTCCATCCCCCCCGGGTAAGGTGCACAGCGGATCCCTCCCCCCATCCACCTTCCCCTGCACTCAAGGCCCCCCCTTCCCTCCCCTGGGGATTCCCTGGACAGGGCTCACGAGCCCCCCCCAGCGAGACACGGGGATCTCCCCTCCCTACACCCCCCCTCGAGCAGAACGAACCGGGGACCCCCTGGAGGTGCTGGGGGAGGGGGGATTAGAGGGGTCCCGACCCCCCCTTTCTTCCCCCAGTAGAGCAGAGCTGGGCAGCTCATGCACTGGGGCTGGGGGGAGTGTGTAGCCCCCCCCCACGGGGCTTTGCTGCTCCCCCAGAGACACCCCCCCCCCCCCCAAAATCTGCACCCTCCTGGGGAGCTGGTGGCTGTCCCCAGGCTGAAGGTTCCATCTCCCCAGGTTCAGACACCCCAAATTGCTCCTGGGGCTCTCTGGGCTCCCCCTGTGAGAGTGGGACTGGTGTGAACACGGGTTGGGAGCTGGGGGGGGCACACACACAGGTTTTGGGGGGGGATTGGAGAGGGAGGCACATTTTGGGGGGGCTGCAATGGCAGCAACAGGGCTGGGCTGATGCTGCAGGCAGGAGGGAGCCCCTGGGGAGGTGCTGCGGGGCCTGGCTGGTGCCCAGCTGGTGCTGGTGGTGCTGGGAGGGGGTTGGGGATGTGATGGGTGAGGGGGGGATGTGATTTGGGGGGGGGGGGGGCACCTCATTTAGGGGAATCCTTCACATGGTGGCCTTCAGGGGGGTGACACCAGATGCCACTCAAGCGGGGAAACTGGTGTTTGAGGGCAATTAGTGGTGCTCAGGGTAGAGCAGAAGCTGCCCTGCAATAATTAGCTGGTCATTAATCACTCTCTGGTGATGGTTGCATGGTCATTAATCAGCTGGAGCCGCTGACTGGGGAAAGGGATGAGGCCACAGCCCTGGCCAGGACGTGGTTGCCCAGCTCATCTCCCACTTGGGTTTTGGGGACTCCTGAAGCTCCTTTTCTGCCCTGAGCTCCAGAGCTGGATTCATCCAGCAGCCTGGGTGCTGCCATCAGCTCAGCCCCCTGGGATGGGGGTTCCTGGGGGGCTCAGCCCCACAGCCCCTGGCCCTGGAGCAGGCAGCAGCTCTGGGTTTGCCGTGGGGACCGGGAGAGGTCGGAGCATCCTCTGCAGTGGCTCCTTCCCTTCCCCTGGAGCCATCTCTCTCCAGGAAGAGGCCAGAGAACTGCAGCAGCTCCTTCCTCGCTGCTGGTGCTGATTTGGGGTGTCCTGCCTTGGAAAGACACTTGGCTGGACCCTTCCCCCTGGCATCTTTGGGGCTGAGTGGGGATCCCAGGATGTTTGGGGACCCCCTCTGTCCCCTGTGAGTGGGTTTGGGGCTGTGCTGACGGCTCCCTCCTCCCTGCCAGGTCCTGTCTGTCTGCTGTCAGCAGTTTCTCCTCTCCCCGAGCTGCCAGCAGCTCTAATTAATAACCCAGTGACAGATTGCACAGGCTGCATCCAACCTCCTCGTGCTGTCTCCTGCCCCACAGCTGCAGTGGGTCCTGCCCCACATCCCCAGGGCTGGGGGAGGAGGGGAGGGTGCTGGATGCAGCCACGGAGCTGCAGCAGAGAAGCATCTCCCCAGGTCGTGGCTGCTCAGCATCTCCTCAGGCTGTCTGTGGCTGCTCAGCATCACCCCAGGCTCTGTCTGTGGCTGTGGCTGCTCAGCATCTCCCCAGGCTCTGGCTCTGGCCCATGACTGCTCAGCATCTCCTCAGGCTCTGGCTGTGGCTACTCAGCATCTCCTCAAGCTCTGGATGTGTCCCCACAGCTGCTCAGTATCTCCCCTGTCTGTGTGTTCAGCACTCATCCTGCCCTGCCCAGCACACCCCCTTTCCTGACCCATAACTGTGCATCATGTGAGCTCAGCTGCTGTAACAGGAGTGGGGGGCACGATGCTGCTGCCCCAGCACGATGCTGAGTGCCAGCACCTTCCTAAGGGCTCCTGGTCCTCAGATGGGGCTCCTTGTCCTCAGATGGGGCTCCTCATCCTCAGATAGGGTTCCTCATCCTCAGAAGGAGCTCCTGGTCCTCAGATAGGGTTCCTCATCCTGAGATGGGGCTCCTGGTCCTCAGATGGGGCTCCTCATCCTCAGAAGGGGCTCCTGGTCCTCAGATAGAGCTCCTGGTCCTCAGATGGGGCTCCTCATCCTCAGATAGGGTTCCTCATCCTGGGATGGGGCTCCTGGTCCTCAGATGGGGCTCCTCATCCTCAGATAGGGTTCCTCATCCTCAGATGGGGCTCCTCATCCTCAGATAGAGCTCCTGGTCCTCAAATGGGGCTCCTCATCCTCAGATAGGGTTCCTCATCCTGAGATGGGGCTCCTCATCCTCCCTCTCAGCCTGCCCCGGCACACATCCTGCCCTGCCCAGCCCAGCTGGCATCCAGGGCTCCTGAGAGCTCAGAGCCTCCCTCTCTGCTGCCCTGTGGACTCAATCCCCCCTCCCCTCCCCTCCCCTCTGCCACACCTCAGGACTTGACTGTGCCGAGGGCTGGGTCCCGATAAACCCCGTTCCCGGGCGGGACGTGGGGCGAAGCCGCCGCCCCCGAGCGAGGGGAAGCGTGTCCCGGGGTCCTTTAACGTCCTTTGCAGGAGCTGCTGCGAGAGCGATGCGTTTGCTCTTCATTTCCATCATTAAGGGTTATGAATTACCCATGAAATGTTCAATGGCCCGGCTCAGGAAACACCGGCGCTCGTGGCCTGAATGCATCGGGAGGGAGGGGAGGGAGGGGAGGGGAGGGGAGGGGAGGGGAGGGGAGGGGAGGGGAGGGGAGGGGAGGGGAGGGGAGCGAGCTCGTGTTCCTGGGGGCTGAGCTGCTGCTGAGGTGCGCAGCTCGCTGGAGCTGCCTCCCCAGCACCCGCCGATGGGCTGGGACCGGGGGAGGAAGAGGAGGGAGCTGGGCAGAAGGAGATGATGAAGGGCTTTTCCTCCTCCTTCCCTCCCACCCCGTGCTGGCAGCAAATTGCTGCAGAGTAAACGAGCCTGGGAGAGGGGAGGGAAGAGAAAATGGAGTGACCTGGGTGAATAAACACCTGAAAGGAGGGGAAAGTGCCCAAGTGGCTCAGGGCTGAGGGGCCAAGGACGGGCTCTGGGGGAGGTGGGTGCTGAGGGCAGCCAGGAGGGGTTTGGTGGGCTCAGAGTGCTGCTGGGATGTTGCTCCTTTTCTGCCTCGTTACATCATGGAATCATTTGGGCTGGGGAAAGCCCCTGGAGCTGCTGGAGCCCAGCTCTGAGCCCTCCCCCTGCCACGGCCACCACTGAGCCCTCAGCCCCACGGCTCTGGGGTCCCTGCAGGGCTGGGCACTGCCCCAGCTCCCTGGGCAGCCTGGCACAGGGCTCACACCCCTCTCAGGACTCCATTTCTCCCTCAGCCCCACGGCTCTGGGGTCCCTGCAGGGCTGGGCACTGCCCCAGCTCCCTGGGCAGCCTGGCACAGGGCTCACACCCCTCTCAGGGCTCCATTTCTCCCTCAGCCCCACGGCTCTGGGGTCCCTGCAGGGCTGGGCACTGCCCCAGCTCCCTGGGCAGCCTGGCACAGGGCTCACACCCCTCCCTCACCCAGCTCACCCTGAGCTCTCCTTTCTCCCTCCCACAGACCCTCTTCCAGAGCCCAGACGAGGGCTGGCAGGTTTACACCTCGGCACAAGCCCCGGATGGCAAATGCCTGTGCACGGCCGTGATCCCGGCGCAGGGCTCGTGCTCCCGGGACCTGCGCACGCACCAGCTCCGGACGCTCGTGGAGAAGGTGGGGGCTGCCCCGGGGCTGCTGAGGGAGCTCTTCTGGAGGGGGGTGGGAGCCCCTTCCAGCATAGGTGGCTCCTTGATGGGCTCACCCTGGCCCTGGGGAGATGTGGTGGCCGCATCCTGCTGAGCCCACGGTGCAGGGAGGGAATTGGCCAGCAGAGACGTCCCAAAGTGCCTCCTGCTGCCATCCCAGCAGCCACAACGGTGCCAGGCTGGTTTCCCAGGGGGATTCCCACCCTCCCAGCCCCTGCCCCATGGGCTCTGCAGCAGCTGAGGCTCCCTCATCCCCCCCTTCCACACAGCCTCGGTGCCTCAGCACCAGCTCCACTCATCCTGCCTTTCCTTTCCTTTCCCCTTTCCTTTCCCCTTTCCTTTCCCCTTTCCTTTCCCCTTTCCTTTCCTCCCCTTCCCTTTCCCCTTCCCTTTCCCCTTCCCTTCCCTTTCCCCTTCCCTTCCCTTTCCCCTTCCCTTCCCTTCCCTTCCCTTCCCTTCCCTTCCCTTCCCTTCCCTTCCCTTCCCTTCCCTTCCCTTCCCTTCCCTTCCCTTCCCTTCCCTTCCCTTCCCTTCCCTTTCCCCCTTGTTTTTCCTCTTGACACATCTCAAACCACAAACCCCATGCAACTTTTATGAGAGGGATGAAAGGGAGGTGGAATGAAAGGGAGGAGAAAAGCTGAGGGAGGGAGCAGGAGGGAAATGTGCTTATGAAAACAAACAAGAGCTGAAAAGCATCACTTGGTGCATGAAAGCTGCAGGGGAGGAGGCTGCCTCACAGGGTTCTGTACCAACAGGGGGTGGGAGCAGCTCGTCCCTGCTGCTCCCCAGGGATGGGGACACGGGGATGGGGGTCTCTGGGGGTCGTGTCCCCACCAGCACCCCGTGGGTCTGGGGGGCTGCTTTGCCTTGCCCAGCCCCTCTCTCTGTTAGCAGCAGGGAGCTGTGTGAATGAGCTCGGCTCACCAGCTGTGTTACTCAGCCCTTAGCATTCCTCTCCCCCCTTTGTCCCTGGTCCCACCACACAGGTGCAGAACATCTCCCAGTCCATGGAGGTGCTGGACCTCAGGACCTACCGGGACCTGCAGTACGTGCGCAACACCGAGTCCCTGATGAAGGGTTTGGACTCCAGGCTGAAGGTGGCTGCTGAGAGCCAGAGGAGCCTCAATGCCAAGAGCTTCCAGGTGAGCCTGTGCTTCAGCCCCACACACAGCTCCCCTGATGCCTCAGCACCCCGGCTGCTGGGCTTGGCAGCCTCCCCCCCATCCCCAGCACACGGTGCTGTGAGGCTGGTGGGCTCCCTGGGAAGGGTCCAGGTGGTTGAGCATCCCTGGGGTGGTCCCAGGAGCATCCCTGAAGAGGTCCTAGAAGCATCCTTGGAGTGGTCCAAGGGCTGAGCCTCCCTGGGGTGGTCCCAGGAGCATCCCTGAAGAGGTCCTAGGGGTATCCCTCAGGTAGTCCAAGGCCTGAGCATCCCTGGGGTGGTCTCAGGAGCATCCCTGGGGTGGTCCAAGGCCTGAGCATCCCGGGGGTGGTCTCAGGAGCATCCCTGGGGTGGTCCCAGGAGCATCCCTGGGGTGGTCCAAGGGCTGAGCATCCCTGGAGTGGTCCCAGGAGCCTCCCTGGGGTTGTCCAAGGGCTGACCCTCCCTGGGGTGCTCCGTGTGGGGACCAAACTGGCCAGTTCCCAGCCCCTCTGGCTGAGATGGACACGTTTCATTAACCAGCCACGTCTGGTCCCTGGCAGAGCCTCGATTTCCCCCGGTGCTGGATGTGGAGCTGCAGGTCGTTGCTGCCTGTGCTGCAGCAGCTTTGCCCTCCCCCAAATCCCATCCCTGCCCCTCCCCCACCAACGGGCACTGGTTTATTTTGGGAGCCTGAAGGCTGCACCCTGGCAGCTGAGGAGCGTATGGCACTCATCCTGCCCTCTATGGCACTCATCCTGTCTGGTGCTCATCCTGCCCTGGCACTCATCCTGCACTGGTGCTCATCCTGTCCTCTATGGCATCCTGCCCAGGGACTCATCCTGCTCTGTATGGCACTCATCCTGCCCAGCACTCATCCTGTTCTGTATGGCACTCATCCTTTCTGGTGCTCATCCTGCCCTCTATGGCACTCATCCTGCCCAGGAACTCATCCTGTTCAGTATGGCACTCATCCTGCCCTGTTTGGCACTCATCCTGCCCAGCACTCATCCTGCCCAGGGACTCATCCTGCTCTATATGGCACCCATCCTGCCCAGCACCCATCCTGCCCCCGAGGTGCTGCTGCTGTGCATTACAGCATCCTTGAGCGAAGGAGGCTCATTGGAGTGGCTGGTGCCCAGCGCTGCCTCGTTGCCTCCCAGGTGCCTGCCACAGGGTGCTACCGGTGCTGAGCACCCCTGGGGCCGTCCCAGTGCTGTGCCATGGCTGTCACTGTGCTGGAAAGGCCCCAGAAGGGGGGTTTGTGTGTGTGTGTGTGTGTGTGTGTGTGTGAGGTGTTTTCCCCCCTTGCACCCTCCCAACAGGCGCTGAAGGACAAGATGACGGAGCTGCTGCCCCTGCTGCCCGTCCTGGACCAGTACAAGGCAGACACCAGGCTGATTGTGCACCTGAAGGACGAGGTGAGGAACCTCTCTGGGAGCTTGTTGGCCATCCAGGAGGAGATGGGTGCCTACGACTACGAGGAGCTGCAGCAGAGGGTGCTGCTGCTGGAGGCGAGGCTGCACGCCTGCATGCAGAAACTGGGTATGATCCCCCTTCCCTGCTGCTCTGGGTGGGCACCTACAAACCCCCCACTCACAGCAATGTCCCCCCACTCACAGCATCACCCCCCAACTCACAGCAGCATCCTTACAGCAGCATCCCCCCACTCACAGCATCACCCCCCAACTCACAGCAGCATCCTCACACAACAACCCCCCACTCACAGCAGCATCCCCTACTCACAGCATCACCCCCCAACTCACAGCAGCATCCTCACACAACAACCCCCCACTCACAGCAGCATCCTCACATAACATCCCCCCACTCACAGCAGCATCCCCCTACTCACAGCATCACCCCCCAACTCACAGCAGCATCCTTACAGCAGCATCCCCCCACTCACAGCAGCATCCTCACACAACAACCCCCCACTCACAGCAGCATCCTCACACAACATCCCCCCACTCACAGCAGCATCCTCACACAACATCCCCCCACTCACAGCATCACCCCCCAACTCACAGCAGCATCCTCACACAACGTCCCCCCACTCACAGCAACGTCCCCCCACTCACAGCAGCATCCTCACAGCATCACCCCCCCACTCACAGCATCACCCCCCAACTCACAGCAGCATCCTCACACAACAACCCCCCACTCACAGCAGCATCCTCACATAACATCCCCCCACTCACAGCATCACCCCCCCACTCACAGCAGCATCCTCACACAACATCCCCCCACTCACAGCATCACCCCCCAACTCACAGCAGCATCCCCTCACATGCAGGGAAGCCCTGAGGTCTCTCCATGGGGTCTCTCCTTGGAGTCTCACCCTGGGATCCCTCCCCAGGCCACTTTCCCCCTATGCAGAGGCCAAAGCATCTCCCCCTCTGCTGCCTCACCTTCCACCCCCTGAGACTTCTAGGGGGGCTCTTTGGGGTTTAAGGGGGTCCCTGCAGGGCTGGGCACTGCCCCAGCTCCCTGGGCAGCCTGGCACAGGGGCTCACACCCCTCTCAGGGACACAGTTCTGCCTCAGCTCCAGTCTCAGCCTCCCCTGGGGCAACTCCAGGCTGCTGCCAGGGAGCTGCAGAGAGGGCTCCTGGCTGCCCTCAGCCTCCTCTTCCCCAGCCCCAACACCCCCATTCCCTCAGCCCCTCCCCAGCCCCCTTGTGCTCCAGCCCCTTCCCTTCCCCAGCTCCAGCCCCTTCCCCAGCTGCAGCCCCTCAGTGTCCCTCTGAGTTCCCCCCTTGCTGCAGAGGGGATTTGGGCCATGGCACGATGCTGGATGCTCAGCCCTTCACTCCAAAGTCTTTCCCCCCTCCAGGCTGTGGGAAGCTGACGGGGGTCAGTAACCCCATCACCATCCGGGCATCGGGCTCCCGCTTCGGCTCCTGGATGACGGACACGATGACGCCCAGCGCCGACAGCAGGGTGAGGGGCACTGCCAGGGGCACTGCCAGGGGGCACAGCCAGGGGGCATTGCCAGGGGGGCACAGCCAGGGGGGCACTGCCAGGGGCACTGCCAGGGGGGCACTGCCAGGGGGGCACTGCCAGGGGGGCACAGACACAGGGCACAGCCAGGCGGGCACAGCCAGGGGGCATTGCCAGGGGGGCACTGCCAGGGGGGCACTGCCAGGGGGCACAGCCAGGGGGGCACTGCCAGGGGCACTGCCAGGGGGCACAGCCAGGGGGGCACTGCCAGGGGCACTGCCAGGGGGCACTGCCAGGGGGGCACTGCCAGGGGCACTGCCAGGGGGCACAGCCAGGGGGGCACTGCCAGGGGCACTGCCAGGGGGCACTGCCAGGGGGGCACAGCCCTGCAGGGGCTTCCTGGGGCTGCCTCCACAAGCAGAGGTGGGTTTGCAGGGGGGAGGTTGTCTCACTGGGGGTGGGAGCCCTGTTTTGGTTCTTACTGAATGTGGGAGCCCTGTTTTTGGTGTCTCACTGTGGGTGGGAGCCCAGTTTTGGCTCTCACTGTGGATGGGAGCCCAGTTTTGGCTCTCACTGTGGGTGGGAGCCCAGTTTTGGCTCTCACTGTGGGTGGGAGCCCAGTTTTGTCTCTCACTGTGGGTGGGAGCCCTGTTTTTGGTGTCTCACTGTGGCTGGGAGCCCAGCTTTAGCTCTCACTGTGGGTGGGAGCCCAGTTTTGGCTCTCACTGTGGCTGGGAGCCCAGTTTTGTCTCTCACTGGGGTTGGGAGCCCAGTTTTTGGTGTCTCACTGTGGCTGGGAGCCCAGCTTTGGCTCTCACTGTGGGTGGGAGCCCAGTTTTTGGTGTCTCACTGTGGCTGGGAGCCCAGTTTTGGCTCTCACTGTGGCTGGGAGCCCAGTTTTGGCTCTCACTGGGGTTGGGAGCCCTGTTTTTGGTGTCTCACTGTGGGTGGGAGCCCAGCTTTGGCTCTCACTGTGGGTGGGAGCCCAGTTTTTGGTGTCTCACTGTGGGTGGGAGCCCAGTTTTGGCTCTCACTGTGGCTGGGAGCCCAGCTTTGGCTCTCACTGTGGGTGGGAGCCCTGTTTTTGGTGTCTCCCTGTGGCTGGGAGCCCAGTTTTGTCTCTTACTGGGATTGGGAGCCCAGCTTTGGCCGAGCATCCCTAACCGAGCGCGCCGCAGGTCTGGTACATGGACGGTTACTACAAAGGTCGCCGAGTCCTGGAGTTTCGCACCCTGAAGGACTTTGTGACGGGGCAGAACTTCGTGCAGCACCTCCTGCCTCAGCCCTGGGCCGGCACAGGCCACGTGGTGTTCAATGGCTCCCTCTATTACAACAAGTACCAGAGCAACGTGGCCGTCAAGTACCACTTTGGCTCGCGCAGCGTGCTGGTGCAGCGCAGCCTGGCCGGCGCCGGCTACAACAACACCTTCCCCTACTCCTGGGGAGGGTTCTCCGACATCGACTTCATGGTGGATGAAAACGGGCTCTGGGCCGTCTACACCACGAACCAGAACGCTGGGAACATCGTGGTGAGCAGGGTGGACCCCCAGAGCCTGGAGGTGCTGCGGAGCTGGGACACGGGTTACCCCAAGCGAAGCGCCGGCGAGTCCTTCATGATCTGCGGCACCCTCTACGTCACCAACTCCCACCTGGCCGGGGCCAAGATCTACTTTGCCTACCACACAAACACTTCCAGCTACGAGTACACAGATATTCCCTTCCACAACCAGTACTCCCACATATCCATGCTGGACTACAACCCGAGGGAGAGGGTGTTGTACACCTGGAACAACGGCCACCAGGTCATCTACAACGTCACGCTCTTCCACGTCATAAAGACGTCGGGGGAGCTGTGACCCCTGCTCTGGACTCCTCTTGCTTCTCCCTCCTCCCCAGCTCTTCTTTTTCTACACTTCAGGCATTGTCCCAAGGGGAAGGAGCCTTCCTCCTCCTCCTCCTCCTCCTCCTGGGTTCTGTTCTGCCATGGCTTTGCTTTCCCGGGCGGTTCGTGGCGCATGGACCTTCTCTCCTGTGCTTTCATCTGAGCTGAACCTGCTCTGGGTTTGGCTTTTTGGGGTGGTTTCTTTTCTGTTGTTGTTGCTTTTCCTTCGGTTTCTCTTTTTCACTTGACACCTTTATTATTTGGATGGCAAATAAAACCAGTCTCTTGGACATTTGGTGCTGCCTGGGGGGTTATTTGGGACGTGTGTGTGTGTGTGTCTGTCTGTGTGTGTCTGTGTGTGTGTGTGTGTGTTCCCCCTCCCTCCTTTTCCTGTCCCCCCTCCCCTTTTCCTGCACCTCCTCTGTCCCCCCTGGCTGTGATCTGCAGCCCCTCTCCAGATGCAGCCAGCAAAGTTGTTTATGGGCATGTTTAATGCATGTGGGTGCAGCACAGGGGAAATGACAGCAGAGCTGGGCAAGGCAGAGAGGAGGAAGGGAAGGGAAATGAGAGTGCAGCTGCGATGAGAGAGGGGGGAGCAGAACCTGCTCAGCCTAAAATGAGCAGCCAGGGAGGCTGGAGCAGCAGGATGCTGGCCCTGAGGGGGAGCAGGAACCTGCTGTTCTGGGGGAAGGGGATGGAGGAGGTGGGGGGAGGGAGGGATGTGGGAGCTGTGGAGGAGATGGAAGGGCTGGAGGAGATGGAAAGGATGGGGGAGGCAGACTGGCAGAGCTGTGTGGGGATGCTGGCAGGATGGGGACAGGCACAGGGTGTGTTAAAGTCTGCAAAGGGCACATCAACCCTCCTGATTCCCTCTCACAGCCCCCAGGACCTTTGCAGGTTATGGGCAAGGAAAAAGGGGTGTGTGTCCAGCCCTGGAGCCACATCCCTGCCCTGGGGACAGCACCATGGCTCCAGCACCTGGGCTGAGAGCATAAAATCAGAGCAAGAAGCACCTTGTCATGTTTATTCTCCTCCAGAGAGAGGAGTGCAGAACAAGAGGATAATCCCTGCTAATCCCATCAGCTGTTTCCATGCAAGAGGAGAGAGTTTGGAGGGCTGTGCAGGTGCTGGGTCTCAGCATCCTCCCCCATGGTGATGTGTTTGGGGGGGCTGGGAAGCTCAGCTCACTCCTGGCTTAGGGGGAGGCATCTTGAGGGAGCAGAAGACCCTCGTGTGCCCCTTCTGCAGAGCCCCTTGGCCCCAGCACTGTCTGGGTGATGGGGATGTGCCTGGGTTCGGCTGCTGAGCTCCCACCCTGTGCAGGCAGCACTTGCTGAAGGACATCCCCGTGTTTTCCAGCTCCGTTCCCTCATCCCGCTCAGGCTGTGGCCGCGGGCAGCGATTAACCCCTCGCTGCCAGCCCCGTCCCGGCTCTGCCTCAGCCCCTGCGAGCAGGGGAGGGGAGGGGAGGGGAGGGGGAGGGTGACGGCCAGCTCGGCCAAACCCCCTCCGGGAGCTTTTGACGCTGTGGCTCGAGTTTCCTATCACGCAGGGAGTTTAATTTGCCGTCGGAAGCACGTGTGGGCCGGCGGCCAAGAGCAAGCACCGGCTTGGCACGGCGAGGATGGGCATTAGCAATGCCAGGAGAGGAGGAGGAGGATGGATGGATGGATGGATGGATGGATGGATGGATGGAGGGCTCTGCACCGTGCAAAACGTGTGCACCCCGCAGCTACACGCCGGGCAGGGGCTGGCAACACCCCCCCTGCGGCGCTTATTGAGCAATTAGTGCCTGAACAAGGCTCCCTGGCTGGATAGAAGAGGCTGTATCCAAGCGACTGAGAGATGAATCCGGGCTGAGCCCAGGGCACGGCTGCTGCTCGTCTGCTCCCGTCTCACCCCATGGCTTTGGGGTGGTTTGGTGGGGTTTTATCCCCCCTCCTCCCTCCCAGCAAGAGGGATTCAGGGACCAGCACAGGGCTGGGAGCAGGAGCCTTCCCACCCCCCCACCCATCCCCATCCCACCCTTGTCCCAACCCTCTCCTCGAGTCCTGGCCCCGCAGTTTCTCTCTAAGACTCTTCTCACTTCTCCCTCCCTCCCCTGGTGCTGCCCACCGTGGTCCCCCCGCCCCAAACTCCTCTTTGGATTCATCTCCCGCAGAGCTCCAGCCGCTGGGCTCGGTGACAGAGACTGATGAGGCTGAGAGAAAGCCCCGGGGAAGGGCTGACAGGGAGGGCAGCACCGCGGAAAATGCCACCGAGTGCCAGGCTGAGACTTTGGTCACCTTCCCCAGCCTCGGGAGGGGTCCTGAGAAGGGGCCTCTGCGTGGGGACAGGACCCGGAGGGACCCCCCGGCACCGCCGGGGCGATGCGGCGAGTGCTGCAGTGCAGCTGCTGCCACCGGCAGCTTCGGTCCGTGCCTGCAGCCGGGCAGGGAGGTGGGGGAAAGCCAGCCCCAGCGCTTTGTGCTGCTGTTTATTAGGCTACAAAAGGAACGGGAGGCCGGAGGGGAGGAGGGGGATGTGGTGCTGGTGGGGGAAATAACAAAGCAGGGCACTGAATGAGCCGACACACGGAGAAAGCGGAGGCAGCCCCTGTCCCTGCCCCACAGCGCTCGTCCTGCGGGCTGGGTTTTTCCAGCTGATTGTCATTCTCGCCAAGGCTCAGCCCTGCGAGGAGGCGAATTGGTTATTCAGCGCGGATCCCGGCTGGGGCTGGAGCTGGGGAGGGGGGAAAACGCAGCGCGATGCCGGCGGCGGCTGCTCGGCCCGGCGTGCCAAAAAACAACCCCCTCACCCCCCCAAATCGACACGATCCCCAAACACGTCTGGCGGGCTCACAGCCTGAGGAACACCCCCGCGAAGGGGCCGCTGAGTGCGGGGGGGAGGGAGACCCCCGTGGGACCCCGAGCCGGGGCTGTGATGGAGCATCGTTCGCTCCCGTTAATAAACTCGCTTCGTCATGAAGCGTCAGCAAATCCACCCCCGCGCCCCGCCGAGCCGGGGCTGAGGCACTCATCCTGATCGTGCGGAGCTCGTTGTGGCGCCCGCAGCCCGGCACGACCCGCCGGGGACTTTCCCCCGCACGAACAAGCAGCGGGAGCTCGGTAATTGAGGCTTATTTATGGAAGGGAGGGCGGTTAGCAGCGGGAACGAGGAGCTGTCGCCGCTAAAATAGGCCAGGGGAAAGGAAAAGCTGAGCTTTAATTCACCGACCCCCCCGCCCCGTCCCTCCCTCCAGCCCCCTCCTCCCCCATCCCTGCCCACGGCACCCGGCGGCCCGGGGAGGGTTTGGTCTGGCTCTCGCCGGGGGGATAATGGAGGGGCTGGAGGGGGGTAATAGAGGGGTTGGGGTCTTCCCCGCAGGCAAATTGCGGCTGCTGGGCGGGGGGTGAGGAGCAGCAGCACGGCCCCGCTCTGGAACGTTACCTGGAGCTGCAGGATGTGCACAGGGGGCTGAGGCTCGGTGTATCCAGCCCGGCTACAGCACATAGACCTGTAAGTTAGAGCACATCCATCCCAGCTGGAATGCAGAGAGCCAAAGCAGCAGCATCCGAGCTGCAATACAGCGAGATCTGAGCTGAAACACACCCGTCCCAGCTAAAATACAGCCAAATCTGAGCCCAAACTGAACCACCTGAGCTGTAATACTGCACAACCTGAGCTAAAACGTACCAATTGTAGCTATCATATAGCAAAATCTGGGCTAAAACAATCATCTGAGCTATAATACAGCCAAATCCCAGCTGAAACACACCAGTTTTAGCTGTAATGTAGCCAAATCTGAGCTAAAACAGAAGCATCCTACCTAAAATATAGAGAATTCTGAGCTAAAACATACCTGTTTTAGCTATAATATAGCAAAATCTGGGCTAAAACAATCATCTAAGCTATAACATAGTCAAATTGAGCTAAAACAGAAGCATCTGAGCTACAATACAGCCAAATCTGAGCTGAAACACACCAATTTTAGCTGTGATGTAGCCAAATCTGAGCTAAACCAGACCCATCCTAGCTAAAATATAGAGAAATCTTGTCTCTAATCTGTATATTAGCTGTAACATACAGAAATCCGAGCTCTAACACACCCACCCTAGCAGAAATCTCAGCCACAGTGTGCATCTGTTAGCTGGAACAGCTAGAAATCTCAGCTGTGGTGGAAATATTGGCTGTTATAGAGAGAAACCTGAGCTGTAAGATAGATACTGGCTGTAAGAGATGGAAATCTGAGCTATAAGGTGCCCATCCTAGCCATAATGCACACAAGTCTTGGCTGTAGTGTGTACACTGGCTGTTGTGCATAGAAATCTCAGCTGCTGGGTGTGTATTGGCTGTTAGAGAGAGAAATCTGAGCTGGAACAGAGGTTTTTTAGCTGTAATATATGGAAGCCTCAGCTGGAATGAAACCTATGAGCCAGGATACGTGTGAATCTGAGGCAGAGGGGGTGTATATTCGGTGTAATACACACAAATCTTCCCTGTTAGATCAATCTGAGCTATTGGGGTAGGAAGCTGAGCTGTAACAGGGGTAGGACCCAGAACAGATAGGAGCCTTATGTGCAGCACATATGGATTGGCCATCATCTACTGGGATCTTCTCTGTGCTGGGCTGTTGTCTGTAGAAACCTGAGCTGTGACCCGTGAATCAGTTACCCCCAGGAGCCCTGGCTCTGCTAAACTCGTGTCGCTGTAACCTGCAGGAGCCTGAGCTCTCGTCCTTGTAGCTCTGCCACATCCACTCCAGGCCTCTGGGATACACAGGGGTTTGTTCTGTAGCCAGTGCTCAGGGCAGGCTTGAAGGGGGGGGGGTGAGCATCCCTCCTCTGATATCAAGGGGGCAAAAGACCCCCCCTAAACCTGCTCATAGCGTCTCAGCTCCTCCCTCCCCCTTCCTCACCCCCAGCCCCGAGGCTGTGGGCTGGGACTGAAATTCCCACTTCAATATTTAACGTGAGATTAAAGACAAGCCCAAAGGGGATTTGGGGAGGGGGGGGAAGGGGGAATTTATTGTATTACTTTATCCCAGGGTACCATAAAAAGCAGCTCTGAATGAAACTTGTGCAGAAGAGGGTTTATTTATGAGTCGGAGCCGCAATTCGCTGGGTGAGAGCCGGGAATGCAGATGAGAGGATGAGATCCCACGTCCTGCCAGCGAGCCTGGGAGCTGGAGGCATCGATCCTCCCTCCCTTAGCCCAGCTCTGCGCCTGCACTTCCTTAATTTGCTCCTATTTCATTCGGATTCTCCCGGAGATATTTGCTCCCCGAGGAAACTCAGCACCGGGGCTCCCTCGCAGGTGCAGAGCCAAACCCCGTTTGAGCAGAGAAATGGTGCCAAGGATGGGGAGAAGGGGAGGGGGAAACCCACCCTCCCTCCTGCCCCTTTGCCACAAATCAGGGAAACCAATTTCCCTTCATCTTTAATTAATTAGCTCACGCTAATGAGCGCATCCCATTTCCATGACGACCCGAGATTCCAGTGCCCAGCCCGGTGCTGCAGCAAGAGCTGGAAACGAAGGTGATAAATAATAGATGCTGGCCGCTAATTAACTCATTGGGATGGAGGTTTTTAAGGTGTTTTTGTTGTTGTTGTTTTAAACTCACAACTTTCTTTCCCTCGGCTCCCGGCAGTTGCCTGGCAGAGGAACAAAGAGGCGGCGAACACCGATCGATTCCCCTCGTGATACCGATGGAGAGGGGCTCGAATCTTTAACAGCTCGTTGGGAAGGAGCCTCAGCAGTGAAACTCGCTCGTCCAAGCCCGGGATCCGATTGCTTTCGGGTACCAACTGAGGGCTGTGGAGGCGGCTGGTGCTCAGGTCATTTCCGAGCCAGCGATGAGCGAGTCTGCGAGGCTTCTGCTGCCCAACGACACTCGGGTGTGTTGCACAATGGCATAAGAAAAAGGGGATTAAACGTGGTCGGGAAACAGCAGGAAAGAGTGGAAACAACTCAGGCTGTGATGGGCTCGTGCTCTGCTCCATCCCAGGGCAGGAGGGGGGGAGACGCCGGGACCCGGCTCTGCCCCAGCCAGGGATGCGGGCGGGATGCTCAGCGAGGTGCGGCAGCTCCTCTGAACCGTCGCCTTCCCCCGGCAGCTGCAGCCCGAAAGAAGCCGCTAGAGATTAGTTAAACGAGGCTAATTGAAGGCTCTGGCGCATCCAAACGAGCTGGGCTGCTTTAGCCTCCCCCTTTTTTCGGAGGGGTGGTGAGAAATGAAAGGGGAGGGGGGGGAGGGGAAGAAAGAGAGAGAGAGAAAAAGACAAATGGGGTCTAATTGGTGTGATGGGGTCTGATTTGTTTTCCAAAGCAGCGTCTCTCCTGAGCCGGGGAGTTGGCAGCGCCTGACAAATACCTGCGGCGTGTGGAGCAGCAGCCCCTCGGTCCATCGCAGCCAGAGCACGGGCAGCTCAGACCTGCCGGGTACCCGCAGCCCCCGCGGGTTGGGGAGGACACTGATGTGCCAGGGCAGGGCGTTTATCCCTCCCTGGGGCAGCGGGGAGAGGTGGAGGGGAGGGGAGATGCCTCCAAACTCCTTTCTGCGCCGTCGGGAGCTGTTTGCTCGGAGCAGAGCTGCTGCCAGCAGCGGTAACTGCCTCGCACCGGCAATTAGTGTCTAATCCACGGCGTGGTTTCATTGCTGGCAACATCCAGCCTGGGGCCAGGGCCCTTCAGAGGAGGCAGGGCAGAGAAGAGGCTTTAATAAACAACCCCCAGCACGCTGAGGGAGGGAAGGAAAAGCGTCTCTGCAGCCTCCTGGGGCAGGGGGAACGGGCATGTGGGGGTGGCACCGGCCACTCTGTGCTTGCACCATCCTGGCCCAGGGAAGGTGAAGCCCAGCACCAGTTTGGGTGGGAAATGAAGGGATTCTGTGGCTTTAAATCACCGGGCTCTGAGGGGACCAGGCTTCAGCATCAGCTCTCGTGGGCACCAGTCACTCAGGGGCACCTGCAGGCATGAAGCTGGGTGCTCCCCATCCATCCCAGCACCCTGCTGAGCACCCATCTCCTCCTCCCCCAGCCCAGGTGAGGCAGAACAAGCCTTTATTAGGAGCTCTGCCCATGCTCAGGGCCCAGGTCTTGCCTGCCCCTCCAGCTGCCTCCCTCCCTCCTCTTCCTCCTCTCAGAAGATGCAGCCAGGCACCAGCAGCTCTCGCCCTTTCAAGCAGAGGAAAAGCCTGGGTGTGTTCCTGAGGCCAAGGGGAGCAGCTGAGCAGACACAGGGCCATGGGCTGTGCTTTCATTGCTCCTTGTTTCTCTCTTCCCCAGCCACCAGGATGCACGAGGTGACCGAGATCAGGGTCAAATACCCCAACAAGATCCCGGTAAGGCCGGTGCTGAAACACAAACTGGAAGAGGCTTTGCCACGAAAGGCTTTCTGGTTTGGTTCTGAAGAGCACAACTCTGCTTCTCCAGCCACACAAGTGGCCCCAAAGCCTCCCAGTCCCTGTTTCCCCCCTCCTCCAGCATCTTCTCCCCACTGCAGGTGGTTGTGGAACGGTATGAGAAGGAGAAGACTTTGCCCCCCCTGCACAGGACCAAGTTCCTGGTGTCTCAGGACCTGCCCCTGTCCCAGTTTGCTGTCACCCTGAGGTGAGTGGTAAGTGACAGAGGGACTTGCTGGGGGTGAGGTGAGGAGTCTGTGGCCTCAGAACACCACAACAGCCCAGTGCTGGTCCTGGGAAGCAGCCTGGCTTGGAAACCACTTTGGCTGCTCCACTGGGCAAGCTGTTTAAGCTCAGGCTCATGGAGTTAATCAGCCACGAGCATTGGTTTGCCACAGCAGGAGCTGCCTTTCAGCAGGATTCCTCCCCCCTTGCTGGGATAAAACGGGAGAATGAGCTCTTTCTTTTTCCCAGGGACCTGCAGCAAAGTGGGAAGTTCCTGGTTGGGCTTTGATGATCTTAAAGATCTTTTCTAACCAAAATGATTCTGTGACTGTTAAAGGCAAATTGCTAATTGGGGGGGAGATGATTAACAGCCCAGGAAACCAGCAGCACTGGGGCAGCTGACTGGAAACCTTTGTGCTCTGCCTGAAACCCCTCCCAAGCAGCAGCAGCATCTCCTGCCAGCATGGTTTGGGATGGAGAGGAGAGCTGCTGGCTGGGGCTTGGCTCCCCCTGAGGTTTTGGGGAGCAGCCAGATGAGGAGGCTGAGGGGGAGACACGATCACTCCCTGCAGCTCCCTGACAGGAGGCTGTAGGAAACAGCCTGGGGTTGCCCCAGGGGAGGGTGAGCTGGGAGCTGAGGGAGAAATGTGTCCCTGAGAGGGGTGTGAGCCCTGTGCCAGGCTGCCCAGGGAGCTGGGGCAGTGCCCAGCCCTGCAGGGACCCCAGAGCCGTGGGGCTGAGGGCTCAGTGGTGGATGAGGCAGGGTGAGGGCTCAGAGCTGGGCTCCAGCAGCTCCAGGGGCTTTTCCCTACCCAGATGCTTCTCTGATTTGCCTGAGCATCTGAGCCAGCCCTGTGTCCCTTGGAGGGGGGAGGCCCCACACTGCCCAGAGCTGAGTGATGCTCACCCATGTGCTGCCTCCTCTTCCTCCCCAGGACCCGACTCTGCCTGACCTCCTCCCAGACCTTCTACCTGCTGGTGAACAACAGAGGGCTGCCAAACATGGCCATCACCATGCAGGAGCTCTACCAGGACAGCAAGGATGAGGATGGCTTCCTCTACCTGACCTATGCCTCCCAGGAGATGTTTGGCAGCTCTTCCCCCTGCAAATCAGAGGCTGCTTGACCCCAAAACCCACCTGCCAGTGTCCTCATGGCTGCCCAGCTCTGGACTCCAGTGCTGATGAGATTTGAGACATATGTCCCCAAACATGACTTAAAACCCAGTGGGGACTCCTGAATTGTGGCTGCACCAAACCTCCCCCTTTCTCTCTGTCTGTAGCTTGACAGGCTCAGCTTGGTACCAGCCTTAAAAGCTCTGCTTGACATCTCCTTAATCTTGTGGCTTTAGACAGAATTGGTTCTCCCTGCAGCCCAGCAGCAGCAGAAGATGGTGTTTGGTTCATTCTGAGCCACAGGAAGGTGTTTTTGCTTCTCCTGGGCCCTTTCTAAAGGGCTTTACAGCCCTGTGCTGACAATGAAGGTCCCTCTAAAGGCCTCAGCTGCCAGGGCTGGGGAGTTTCAGGGCTCCTGCAGGTTTGTGTTAAGCCCTGTGGCTGTTCCAGCTGCTGCTTGAGATGTGGAGTAAAGACAATTTGGCCTTTTGGTCATCTAAATGCAGCTCATCCCTTGGATCTGAAGCCAGTTCTTGACCTTGGGGCTTTGTCTGGCTGCCAGCAGCTGAGGTGGAGGGGGGGGGGAGCCAGGGGAGCATCAGGGGACAGGACTCTGCTCCCTTCATCCATGGAGAGAGCCTCCTCCTCCCTCCCCTCTGCAAAGCAATGGGGTTGATTTCCTTCCCCCCACCACCCCAGCTCCAGCCAGCACCCCAAGGACAAGGGCTACATGGCTCAAACCCAGGGCAGAGCTGAGCTGAGCTCAGAGTGCTGCTGTGAGTCAGACAAGAGCTGATCCTGCAACACACCTCTTAAATATTTAAGGCTTCCCTGGCCACCAAGAGCATTGTCACTCTGGGTGAATATTTCATGCAGGGCTCCAGTTCAGCTGGTAATAAATAAGCCCTATAATTAGCTGCCACAGCAGCAGCAGCAGAATTGTCACTGATGCTCTGGGGGAGTCTCACAAATCTCCCTTCAGCCCAGGGAAAGGGGTTGGGGAGATGGGGTTGATCCTGTGCCCTCCTCCCCCAAACTGGGTCCAGCAGCTTTCCTCCCGAGGCTTTGGGCTGGCTGAAGGCTGAGCTGAGGGGATGGGGGTGCTGTGGGGGGTGACAGGGCTGTGCAGAGGGGAGTCCTGGTGAGGCTGGTTTAGCAGCTCAGGGGTGCTCCCGGCTGCCTGATGCAGCTGCTGGAGGCACAGGGAAGGCTCGTGGAGGGCTGGGGCAGAGAGGAGAGGATCAGACCTGATTTCCCCACGGGCAGGAGCTCACCCACCCCTCCCGAACCCGGCGCTGCTGAGCTGTGGGTCCCGCTCGCTCCGTGCCGCAGGGGCTGTCTCTGCCCTGGGAGCGGAGGATGCCGCCGCCTGCTCCCTCCCCTTCCCCCCCCGGCTCCATCCTCTTCCATCCCCCCTCCCCATCCTTTTCCCCTAACCTCAGCTTCCCAGCAGCTGCCGGAGACTCTGACATCTTCCTCCCCGACTGTTTCGTTGTTAACAACCTTGTATTTACCTCGTCAGCCTGCAGCCGGTCCCTTTCCAGCCCAACTCACCTCCCCGCCCAAGGAAGCGGCTTGCAAAGCCGCCCGTGTTTGCACACACACAGTCTCCACCCTGCTGTTACCTCCAGGCACCCTGCAATTAAAGCTGAGCTCTGTCTGGGACAAGGGCTCTGTGTGTGATTGCTCAGGGTCCCTCAGAGCAGCGCAAAGCTCCTTCCACAAAGCCGAGTGTGTTGTTTTCCGCGGGAGCATCCCTCAGATGCCCGAAACGCAGCTGCAAACCCTCGGGCTGCAAAGCAGAAAGGAGAAGCTTCGTGTCATGGAGTTGAGGTGGGGGGTGGGGTGGTGGAAAGGGGAAGCCTTCCCTCCATCCATCCTCCCCAGTCCCAGGCTGGTGTCAGAGCAGGATGGATGGGCTTGGCATTTGGTAGATGAAAGCCAATTTCTCAGCAGCACCAGAGAATTGCTGCTCACAAAGCTGCTGCTGCCTTCAGAAGGAGAGGGGGGTGAAAGCAAACTCACTGCTTCCCCCTCAGAGCTTCACCTGCAGCTGGTGCCTGAGGGAAGGGGCTGCCTGGTCCTGACAGGGGGAAGAGAAGGGGGAAAAGTCTCAATTACAAGTGGAATTAACGCTGAAGGCTCCCAGAGCTGGAAGAGGTGGCACTTGATGGGTTCAGAGCCAGGTCCGGCCCTTTAATTAGCTGGCAGTGGGGACTAAGTGTGAAATGAGGGGGGTTGGAGCAGAGGGAGGGGAGTTAAAGGAGGAGAGGTGCAGCCCAGGAAAGCCCCAGGCTCTGGTTTTCTGGGAAGCAAATGTGTTCTCTCACACAGCCAACCCAACCTCCTCCTTTCTCATCCCAGGGAGGGAGGAGAAGCCCCACGAGCTGCCTCCTTGCAGATGAAGGTGATTCCTGTGAGGGTTTCCCATCACCCAGCCCAGTCTAGAACGACCCAGGACCGACTTGGATGGGGGTGAAGTGTGGTGGAAACCTCGGGGTGCTTGGGAAGGGCTTTGCTGATGCTGCCCAGGCTCTTTGCTGATGCCCCTGAGGCTCTTTGCTGATGCTCCCCAGGCTCTTTGCTGATGCTCCCCAGGCTCTTTGCTGATCCTTCCCAGGCTCTTTGGTGCTTTCCAGAGTCTTTGCTCAACCAAACCTGGGTCCTCACAGGTTGCAGCAGAGCTGGGCAGAAGCTGCTTCTGCAGGGGGTTGTGCTGGGTGAGCTCTGCAGGTCCTTTCCCATCTCAGGAGGTTCCCAACCCCCCCTGGCCACGTCCCTGAGCCCCCTGAGCCAGGGGCAGCAGCTTTAGCAGGGGGTTGTGCTGGAGCAGCTCTGCAGGGCCCTTCCAGCCCCCCTCGTTCCATGACTATGAAAATAAAGGATGCCAAGCAGCATTTTATAGGGCTCTTTGCTGCTTCATTAATTCTGCTGAGCCCAGACCCCAGCAAGTGTAACCACACACCTATAGCTGGGAATTACACAGCCCCTCAGCAGGGGCTCACAGGAGCTGGGTGGGAAGGGGGTGAATGTCTCAGCACTGCTCCCACCTCTTCATTTCCTCTTCCCCCCTTCCTCCATGAAACTTTTCTCTCAGGAGGCACCTAAAGGAGAGTTTTCCCACAGCACCCAGATGTCCTGAGGCAGCACCAGGCAGGATTTCACCTCTTTGCTCCTCATTACCATTCCCTTCACAGTTTGTGTGTTCATTACTGGCTGAATCTTCCTCCCCAGCCTCTTTCTTTTATCAGTGGGGAGAGCTGCCATCCCTCTGCTTTGGTAAATTGCTCTTTCATCTCCCATTTGTGTGGAAAAGGCTGCTCAACACACTGGCTCCTGATTAGGCTCTGGGGATGCCTTTTGTTTAGCCCTTGAATGGATGTTTTCCACGAGAGCCATCACATGAAGCCATCACCAGATTGAGGTGATTAAACCCTGCTTCTTGTCCTGTGGCTCCCCACCTGGCTTGTTGTCACCCAAAGTGTCTGCTTTTCATTTCACTCCTGCAGCTGGAGGGGTCAGAGCCCTCACTTGGCTGTTCAGTGATGAGGAAGGTACCTAAATGGTACCCAAATGGTATCCAAATGCTGCTTAAATGGTTCCAGTTGTTTGTTTGCTGGTGCCAGGGCTTCAAGATCTTTCCCAGCCTCAGCGATTTTATTACTCTGATGCTGGTTTTTTCCCCTCAAAACCTCTGCAAGGTGGGTTTTTTCCTGCACCCTATTGCTGCAGCTGGAGTTTGGATGATCCCATTTCAACAGCCTCAAGGTGCTTCGTGAGCTGCCCAAGTCCTGATGCTCCTGGAAGTCGCTGGGACCTGAACCCAGCCAGATGCAAGCCAAGCCCTGCTGTCACCTCAGACTGTGGCACAGCTGAGAAAGGTGGTTTTAAACCTGTTTAGGGGCAACCACTCAGCTTTATCCCTCCCAAAGGCTGCCAGAAAGAGCAGCCAGCACCTCTTGCCTTGCTGCCTCAGCCCTGCCTTGATGGCAGCTCCTCTCCAGAGCTGATAAAGGTGGGTTTTAAACCTGTTTAGGGGCAACCACTCAGCTTCACTCCTCCCAAAGCTTGCCAGAAAGAGCAGCCAGCACCTCTTGCCTTGCTGCCTCAGCCCAGCTCCTCTCCAGAGCCATTTGTTCACCTTCCTTTAGCCCAGGATCCCCTGAGGCTGGTGAATTTCAGAGCTGAATCCAGGTTGATGTGGCAGCGGTGAGATTTCCTGCCTCCATCCCTCCTCTGCTCATTACTTTGTATTAAAGTGATTTCCCTTGCAGACACAGCCCACACTGCTTATAATGCACGAGGGTTTGGGAGCAGAGCAGGTATCTGATGGCTGTGACTGCACCAGGGGCTGAGGAGTGCCCCAGGAGTCCTGTCAGCTCAGCATCCTCACACAAAGGGATGGAACAGTGGAACAAACACAGGAGCTGCTGCGCACCCGCATCTCCCCAGGCTCCCTCAGCCCCCCGGGCTCACCCTGCAGCGTCCCGGCAGCAGCCAAAAGGCTGGAGTTTTGTTTTGGCTGGTCCAATGAGTAAAGAACAGCTTGGGGATGACTCACCTTCCCCAGCAGGCAATTAGCGGCAGATTTGCGCTAATGAGCTGTCCTGGCCCTCACCGGGCAGAGGCAGGACGTGTATTTAAAGAGACAGTGGCAAGAGCAGGACAAAACACCCCCCTCATTCCCCCCCCGGGTCATGGTGCAGGATCCTTTAACGACTCATGGAGGGAGCTGGATGCTCAGGACCCCCACAGGCTCCCCCGTCCTCCCTCCACTCCAGGAGCCACGGGTGGCCCCAGGCTGAAGGTGTTGCCTCCTCCAGAAGCACCCTCAGTGCCTCCACTGCTGTGCCCAAGAGCTGCTGGTTGTGTTCCTGGGGGTTTTTGGATGAGGAACTTCTGATTGATGCTGGGAATAGAATAAAAACCTGGGAGGGATCTTCTTCCTCCCCCCTGGCTGCTTCCTGAACCCTTCACCGTGGTTTAGAAGTGATGTGGGGGCAGGGAGGGGGATGCACCAGCTCCATTCAAGGGGTTATTTGCTGCTGGCCATGAGAAGGGAGAGGTGAGGGATAAGAGGAGGGCAGAGCAGAGGAGGAGCAGCTCCAAAGCTCTCCCTTAGCTGCTAATTGTGCTCCTGCTGCTCAGCAGCAGCCAAGGGCTGGAATCAGCCAGGAACTGGGACTCCAGTCAGGCAGGGAAAAGGGTTCAGGGGGTGCCAAAGGTGAAGCCACTGAGATGCCACCACACAGCTGGGAAACTGGTGAGCTCAGCCAGGTTCCACAGGCCTGGAAATGCTCTGGGCAGCTCCTCCAGCGAGCCCTGCTCCACCTGGACTGAGGAAGGACCTGCTGGAGGTGGCAGCCCAGCCAAAAGGCAACCAGGGGCTTATTTAAGGAAGGAACAAGCCCCTGCATGCTCCTGAGGACACTCTTGAGCTTGGTGGGTCACCTGGAAGAGCTGTTTTCTCCCCTCTGATGCACAGAGGGTGGGTGGGATGTCCCTGAGTGGGACCTGGTTGCTGGCAGATGCTTCTGTTTGGCTCTCAGGGTCTCTTTTTGGGTGCTCTTCACCACAAGCTGGTGGCAAACAGGAGCAGGAGCCTGGGTGAGGATCAAAGGAAGGCAGAGCAGAGCAGATCCAGGCAGAGCAGGGCAGATCCAGTCCCAGGGAAGAGCTGTCAGCAGGTTTCCACCCTGCTGTCCCCAACCAGCAGGAGCAGCTTGGTCTGGCTGGAGATTTCCCTGCTCGTGGTGGAAGGGTTGGGCCAGGTGACTTTTACAGCTCCTTTCCAACCCAGAGCAGTTGATGTTGCTGTGAGGGAGGCAGAAGCCTCACAATCAACATTCCCCCTGCCCAAATGGGCAGGATCCATCCCCAGACTCCACTGAGGGAGCTGCTGGATGATGGTGACTTGTTTCTAACCTCACCCACGTGTTCCTGGTTGCCAAACGAAGCGGCTCCTGAGCCAGCCCAAGTGGAAAAGGTGCCTCCCATTGCCAAAAAGCCCCTCAGTTCAAGCCCCTCGCTGCTTTTGCCCAGCCAGGGCCTCAGCCTGACACCCATTCTTGCAGCAGCAGCACATTCCCTGGCAGCAGGACCAGCCCCTCGGGTCATTAACATGGAAATGTATTGGATTGGCAGCCCTGGATGCAGCGGGGCCATTCCAGCCTCCCCTGACAATGGGGATGATTTCCCTTCCCTCCTGATGAATAGGCTGCCAGAAATAGGCTCTGATTAATTGCTGCTGCACTGGGGAGGGTGGGAAATGCATCCTTTGCTGCTGTGGATTGGGATAATGGTCATCATCTGCCTTTTGAGTGCCATTCAGAGGGAGAGGGGGGCTCAGCTCTGCTGCAGAGCCAGGTGCCTGCTTGCCACGTTGGTTTTGTGCCAGACTGAGTCTTGCTCACACATGTGGCTCCCCATAAAGGGCTCTGGTGCCCCATGGAACGTTTGGCCACCAGCTCATCACCAACCTCTCTCATTTCCACTCTCCAAGGAGGGGCACAAGAGCCTGTAGGAGGCAGAGATGGGCCCAGCGAGCCAAACCTGAGTCTCAGGGAGGGCTGAGACCTGCCCAGAAGTGTCTTTGCACAGCTGAGTGTGCACCAGGAGTGCAAAAGGCACAACACTGCCCTGGTGAAGCTCTGCTCTTCTGGGATCACCCTCCTGGTGCCCAAAATGCCCCCAGCCCCCTCCCCAGAGGCTCCCCCTGAGCTGCACAGGACACAGAACTGAATGTCTGTGACTGACACAGAAACCCAGGAGAGATGGGTGTGTGCAAACAATGGGCAAAGGTCTGGGCACGTCCAGAAAGCTGCTCAGCACCCCTGAGCACAGGCAGGGGAGGCAGCAGCAGCAGCAGGAGGGATGCTCAGGGGGTTGCCATGGAGACCACAGGGCCTCAGGATGCAGCTGAGCATCAGCAGGGGCTCCAGGGCTGGGGGCTGCAGGGGATGAGCAGCTCCTGGGTCCCTCTGCTCAAGAGATGCCACTTCTGTCACCCCCTCACCCCCACCCACCAGCTTCATTTGCGTCTCACCTCGTTAAAGGAGGCTGAAACGATCATCTGGGGGGGAGTCTGTGTGTGAATTCCATCTCCCCACCCTCTCTGGGGGGCTTCTGTGGCTTAACACCATCTCCCCATCCCCTTTGGAGGGATATTTGTATATTAACACCATTCTCCCACACTTCTGGGGGCTTTTTCTGCATTAACATCACCTCCCCATCCCTCTGGGGGGGTTGTGGATCAATACCATCTCCTCATCCCTTCCTGGGGGCTCTGTCTGTGTTAACTCCACCTCCCCACCCTTCCTCTGGCCAGGTGCTGCAGCCCAAGTGCAGGATCCCCCAGCAGAGCAGGGGGCTGGAACTGAGCCCCGTGGGAAGGAGTTAACAGGATTATGAGGCTGAGGGGAGGCAAAGCAGGGCTCAGCCACTAAAGGATGTAAGTAAATTACAGCGAGACGGCTGCAGAGGCAGCACAGAGCCGGGAGCATGGGGAGGGAAAAGGGCTGAAGCAGCCCCAGAGACGCTGGTTTGGGAGCCCCAGAGCTCCCCCAGCAGCTGAGCACCTCCCCTGGTGTCAGCACCCTGAGGGAGGCTCTGAGGGTGGCTACAGACACGACAAGCAAAGTTGCCAAGCTTCCTGACCCAGCAAGAACAGAGTCTGGCCAAACCACCCCTGGGGAGCTTCTGAGGGCCAGGGGCTGCTGGCCCATGAGCCAGAGTGAAACCCAGGGAGGAGGAGCAGGAGCAGCCTGAAACAAAGGCCACCAGAGCTGGTCACATTTCAATGTTCCTGGAGCTCTTTCAGGGCAACAAACACCCAAAAACCTGCTGGTGCTGGTGGGGATGAATGAACGGTGCTGAGCTCAGGGGCTGCTCACAGGGCTGGGCTGATGCCTGGAGGAATCTGGCCCCAGCTGAGAGAATCCCCCTCCTCAAATCCATCCCCGGGGGGAAACCTCCTGCAGACCACCCATGGCTTCCCTCCCCACGCCCCTGGGCTGCAGCAGCTCAGCCCCTTCCAGCCACGGCTCTCATTTAAGAGTGCCTTTAATTAGCAGCGAAGGTCACGGAGGGGCAGAGCTGGAGGCTCCAGCCCCAGCATCGTCTCCCAGCCCCGGTAATGAACCGTGGCGAGGTAAACACGGCGAATCAGCCGCAGCAGCCGATCCGATGCAGGATCCGTTTGCAGAGCCGTGGACGCAAAAGCCGCTCCGTGGGCTGATGCCAGGCGGGGAGGCAGCGCAGCACCGTCCTGCGGGAGCGAGGGGAGGGGAGGGGATGCGGCTGCTTTGGGTTTGGTACAACAGCTCACCAGCTACACCTAGAGGTGCGGGCAGCAGCCTCCCAGCTCAGCTCTGCACAGTCACAGCGTGCTGGGGCTGGAAGGGACCTGCAGAGCTCACCCAGCCCTAAAGCAGCTGCCCCTGGCTCAGGGGGCTCAGGGATGTGTCCAGGGGGGGTTGGGAACCTCCTGAGGAGCCTCCACAGCCTCCCTGGCCTCTCTCCAGCCCTTCCCTGTGTGTCTGGAGCTGGGGGAGCCCAGCACTGGGCACAGGACCCCAGCTGAGGCCTCCCCAGGGCAGAGCAGAGGGAGGCTGGAGCCAGGGATGGGGTCAGACAGAGCTGCAGCTCCGTGCCCCAGGCAGGGAGGGACCCGAATCCCAGCCCTGCCTGTGCCCCAGGGGATGGGCAGGAGCCCAAAGCAGCTGCTGCTTGTGACAAACGGGGCTGGGGCTGCTTTGGTGGCTCTTTGGGCAGAGCTGAACCCAAATCCTGAGGCACCTGATGCCAGAGCTGTGGCAACACCTGAACCCTCCCCTGAGCACTCACCCTTCACCTTCTCATGGCCACAGCCACCTCATCCACCTTCCACTGTGCTCAGAGGGTGCTTCTCCCCCCCTTGTCCCGTGGAGAGCAAAGGCTCTGCAGCCCTGGGCTGCTGCTGCTTCCCAGGCCGTGCTCACACCCCCCTCTGCCTCCACTCACCTTGGCTCCCACTTCCCTGAGCCACAGACTTCTCTGAGGCACTTTTATCCCCCCCTGAAGTTCTCACCCACTTGTCACCCTGCACTGGGTGTCTCCTCCACGTGGGGTGGGCTGCTCGAGGTGGGTGTGTGCCCATGGAAACCAACCCTCAGCCAACCTGCCAGAGCAGAGCCACGGGCCAAGGCTCCCAGCTTTGCTGGCTGCAGGGACACACAGAGCTGCTGCCTTTGCCCAGGCAAAGCTGGGAGTGTTGAGGGGGAAAGACCCCCAAGTCCTCATGCTGAGGAGTCCCCCTGGAACAGCCCCTTTCAGCCCCCAGCCTGGGGAGCAGCCATGAACACACACAGGCTCAGCCCTGGCTGCAGGGCTCCAGCAGCAGCTGGACACACACAGCACCAGAAGGGAAGGAGGAATATTCACCTCGAGCTTTCAAAGGTGGGGAAGCTGCTTGTTGCCAGCACACAGCCACTGCTGGGCTCGAGCCAGAGGCTTCCAGCTTGTCCTGAGGGAAGCCAGGAGCTGGCTGCAGCCAGGGGAGGAGGAAGCACCAAACCTGGGCGAGTTTCACAGGACAGGGCTTTATTTTCTGCTTCAACTGGAACTACACAGCTGCTCTGTGCCTGGGGGCTTCCAGCCTTCACCCCCCTGTCCCTCTGGCTCAAGGGAAGCAAACGCAGCTGGGAGACAACAACTGAGGGGCTCAAACCACAGGTGCATGGAGAGGAAGGTGAGGGGAAAGAAAAAGAAACCCTCCCCCCAAACCCACCCCAAACAGCCTCCCTAAAGTGATCCCTCCCCCCACACACACCCCACTGAGAGCCCGGCCCTGCGGGGCAGCACAGCGGAGCGAGGCCGGGCCCGTGGCACAGCTCAGGCCGGCTCCTGCCTGCTCTGGGGCTTCACCAGCCCCTCTCCCCTCTCTCCGTGCTCAGAACCAAACGGCATCTGCGAGTGCGAGAGCTGGGAGCAGCGAGGGAGGGCTGAGGCTCGGGGGCGGGGCGGGACGGGCAGAGCCGAGGGCTGGGCTCTGGGTGGCTGCCGGGCAGCGGCTCTGCAGAGCCAGGGCTGTGCCAGCCAAAGGCTCCTTCCTCCTGCAGAGGGGCTGAAACAAACATGCAGAGGCCTCGGGGGAGAGGCAGGGAGGGGGGATCCCGTCCTAGCACCAGTTCCCAAACCGGCCCCGGCAATAAATACTCTAGCGGCTGGGGGTGGGGGAAGCGCTGCAGGGTGACCCCGAGCCCGGCTCAGCGCCGGGGAAGCGCTGCAGGGTGACCCCGAGCCCGGCTCAGCTCCGGGGAAGCGCTGCAGGGTGACCCCGAGCCCGGCTCAGCGCCGGGGAAGCGCTGCAGGGTGACCCCGAGCCCGGCTCAGCGCCGGGGAAGCGCTGCAGGGTGACCCCGAGCCCGGCTCAGCTCCGGGGAAGCGCTGCAGGGTGACCCCGAGCCCGGCTCAGCTCTGGGGAAGCGCTGCAGGGTGACCCCGAGCCCGGCTCAGCGCCGGGGGACGCGTCCTCACGCAGCCCGGGGCAGCTGCCGAGGCTCCGGAGGGGCCACACGGCGCCGGGGGCTGAGAGCGAGTCAAAGGGGTGGAACCTGGCCGCGGAGCTCCGGGGGAGGGGAGGGGGGGAGGGCGGGGGCTGGAGCAGGTTTGGGCTCGGCTCTGGGTTGTCGCTTTCCCGTCCCTCCCCCTCCCCCGGCACAAGGCACTTCACTCCGTGCGCAGGATGATGTGGATCCCTGACTCTGTGAACACGGGGCCGCTCATCTCTCCGGCCCTCAGAGCGAAGGAGGCGTCTTCGAACGGCTTCTGCATCTGACCTGCGGGGACCAAAACACACACAGACACACAGACACACAGAGCCGGATTAAAAGCCCAGCCAGGCCCGCAGGTCCCTCCCCCCGCGGGTCCCTCCCCCAGCGGCCAGAGCAAACAACAAAAGCCCCAATTAGCAGCTTGCAGGGGCAGGGGGGTGTTTGTTTTCATCAGCTCGTGGCCGCAGCTCCGGGCGCCCGAAGGCACCGGCACAGGGGGAGCTGCTGCACGGAGAGGAACGAGCTCTGCAGCGGCCCCAGCGGCGCACACCCAGCCCGGCTCCGAGCAGCAGAACCGAGGGAGGGGGAGCAATCCCAACCCAAACCTCCTGCAGGTTGCTGTCTCTGAGCTCTGCAGCCCCTTAGGAGGTGGCTGCAGGAGCTTCCCAAGCTCCCCCACCCCAAAACACATCACCCCCAGCCAGCAGCACCTCCAGAACCTGTGTGTCAGCCCCAGCCCTCCACCCCTCCTCCAAGCAAGGCAGTGAGATGGAGCCCAGCTCCTCCCTCTCAGCATCAGCCAGGGCTCCAGCTCCATACCCTTCAGCTCCACACCCCTCTTTCAGCTCCATACCCTTCCCTCAGCTCCACACCCTTCCCTCAGCTCCATACCCCTCCCTCAGCTCCATACCCTTCAGCTCCACACCCTTCCCTCAGCTCCACACCCTTCCCTCAGCTCCACACCCTTCCCTCAGCTCCATACCCCTCCTTCAGCTCCATACCCTTCCCTCAGCTCCATACCCTTCCCTCAGCTCCACACCCTTCCCTCAGCTCCATACCCTTCCCTCAGCTCCATACCCTTCCCTCAGCTCCATACCCTTCAGCTCCACACCCTTCCCTCAGCTCCATACCCCTCCTTCAGCTCCATACCCTTCAGCTCCACACCCTTCCCTCAGCTCCATACCCCTCCTTCAGCTCCACACCCTTCCCTCAGCTCCACACCCTGGTGCTTTGTGGCTGAAGTGGCCCCGAGCCCGTGGTGCCCCAGCAGTGCTGCAGGAGGGGTGAGCAGCTCACCCAGCTCTGCCTGCAAAGCCACCGTTGCTCTGATCTGCCTTTTCCTTCGAGGGAGGGGGAGTTGTTCTCCCCCAGGAGCCACAGCTTGCCCTCAGCTGAGGTAAGCAGCCTCTGGCTTGTTGAGAGCTCTCAGGGAGACAAGTGGAAATGGTTTGAATCACTTCAGCTCCGGAGCAACCGGGGCTCAGCCTTCCAACGGGTTACATCTGCAGCCCGGGAAAAGGGAGGGAAAAACCCCAACACCAGCCCCAAACCAGAGCCCAAAGGGGCTGAAAAGGGAAGGGGGTGGAGTGAGAGCTCCGGGGCTTGGGCACCACGAAGGGCGCCGGTGCCATCTAGTGGGAGCCGCCTCTTGCAGCAGCTCCTGACGGGTTTTGCTGCAGCCAGGAGGAGAAATAAACCCACCCACACGTGAGATCTCTCTGCATCCGTCTCCGAAGAGCGCGGTGAGAGAAGCCACCGGAGCAGATGCAGCACTTCGGGGTTAATGCTTCGCGTGGGAGGGACATGGAAGGGGCTGGAGCTGGGGAAGGGGCTGGAGCTGGGGAAGGGGCTGGAGCTGGGGAAGGGGCTGGGGCACAAGTGCTGTGAGGAGATGCTGAGGGAATTTGGGGGCTCAGGCTGGAGGAGGCTGAGCACTGACCCCTGCACAGTCACCTCAGCAGCAGCAGAGCCAGCAGGAGCCTTTCCTGACCTTCTTGGAATGAAATATTGAAGAGCTTTTGGCTATAAAAAGCTCCTGGTTCCTCCTTTGGATGCTGCAGCTGTGCCCACCACAGCACTGCTTTCCACCTCCCTCCTCCTCCTGGCGACTACTGCAAGCAGCAGCAGCTAAAGCCAAGCACAGGAGGCTCCAGGGTTGTGCTTTCCCCATCCCAGAGGCTCTTCCTGCCACACCAGCCACTCCCAGTGAGGAGGGAGCTCTTTGCTCCCTGCCCTGAGCCCCCAGCCTGTGAGGAAACCTCTCCCTTCATTCCCAGTGGGCTGCAAATCGTTCTTGCTCCTGCACTTTAGGAGTGAAGGTGAGTGTGGCCAGACCCTTCCCTGGCATGGCCTTGGCAGGACTGACCCCTCTTCCTCCCTGCTCACAGCTCTGCAGCTGCATTTCCCCTCAGGGCAGCTGGCAAAAAGCCTTTTCCAGGGGGAGAGCCCCAGTTTGACCCCGGGGTGTTTGCTCAGCATGGCCCCTCTGCCTGGGCTCAGCCCTGGGCACCGAGCTCCATCTCCCCCAGAGCAGGCCCCTCAGCCACCCTCACTGCCCCCAGCAGTGGGGTGCATGAAATCCCCCTGGGGAGATGGGCATCACCCCACTCACCCCTTCCAAACACTCCCAGGTCCCCTCCTGCTTTGGCAGAGCTGCAGTCGCTGAACTGGGAAGCCAGAGACTCAAATTCCTCCTCTCCTGATTTGATCTTCTGGATGTAGCCTGGAAATGGAGGGAAGAACTCGGTCAGGGAGGGGGAAACTAAGAGGGGGGAACCCCCTTCCCACCTCAGAACCTCAGCTTAAGCTCCCACCTCATGGCAAGAAGGGCACAAACACCCCTTGAGGCTTTGGGACCTCCTGGATGGACACAGAGCCAGACCTGAGCTTCCCTCACAGCCCCACGGGCTGGGAGGCTTCTGCCTGGCCACCCTGGCAGCTCAGCACATCCATTCAACCCCCTGAACCAAGCTGAGGCTGCCCAGCACAAGCCCTGAAGCACAGGAATGTGTGAGAGGGCTCAGGAAGGAGCTGCTGATCTCACCCCAGCAGGAGGAATCCCTGAGCAGTGAATTATTGAGGGCAGCTCTTGCAAAGGTCACTGAAGTGTGCTCAGTGTGAAGCCAGAGCTCTGCTTTGCCTGGGGGAATCCTCCCAGCCCGGTGCCACCTCTCACCAAGGCACACTTTAGCCCCAGAAACGTGCTGGTGTGGGAGCTGGAGGAGCAGCCTGGCTCCTGCCACTCTGTGCACCACATGCACATGAAATTCAACCCCAGCCTCCCCTCTCCTCCATCCCTGGGACATCTGAGCAGCTCCCAGGGGTCCCCACCTCCATGTGCCAACCCACAGCAGCCCAAATCCACCTCAGCTCGTGCCACACAAGGGGTTTTTTGCCCTCATTCTCAAGCCCTTCTCTCCTCAGGAGCTCCCTGGGGAACACAGAGCCTTCCACTTCTGACCCAAGCAGCCTCCCACCTGCAGGGAGGAGCACTGAGGAGCAGCTCATTTCCTTGCAAGGAAAGATCTGGAGGTAAATGTTGCTCCCCTTCCCCTCTGCAAGCTGCCAGCCCTCCTGGCTCCCTGCTGCAGGTCTCTCCCACATGCACAGAGCCCCTGCAGCTCCCCAGGCAAAGCCCCCAAAGCACAGAGAGCTGGGCTGAGGCTCTTCTCAGCCCCTAAATAAAGGATGACACACACGATGCCAGAGCCAGGCTCTGTGGGCTGGGACTGGATCTTAAAGCCCCCTTGGAGCTGGAATGCTTCTATGTGTCAGGATGCCCTGGTGCAGGATGAGGGAATGAGCATCCTCCAGCCTGTTTTTGCTGCCTCCCTTTGCCCACACCTGGGAGGGCAGCAGGCAGGGAGGGAGGGAGGAAAACACCCTTCCATGAGTGGAGGAGGTTGTTCTCCAGCAGTGAAGGGAAAAGCATCCCCTCAGCTCTCGAATGAGCTCCTCCACAGCAGCTTAACACTGGCCAGACCAAAACAGAGGCACTGTAAGTCTCCAGGTTAACTCTTCTACCCTTCCAGCTCATTTTCCCCCTCATCAGCTGCCACTAAAGCTCCAGGACAGGGAGGTTTCCTCCTCCAGCCAGGAGAGAAAGCTGCCAAAAGAGATGGGGAGGGGAGACTGAGCACCTCTGGGGGTAGGATGGCTTCATTTTGTTGGGTATCAAGCAGGGCTCCTGGGTATAAGCTCACAGACAGCTCCCTCCACCCCTAAAGTGCCTGAGCATAAACCCCCATGAGCTGACTCACATCCACCCCACCCCCTGCAGCCTCAAACCTCTGGCACAACCAGCATTAGAAAGAGGAGGGAGGGGAAAAAAGGGGTTATTGATGTGTTTTAGGGATGAAAGCAGCTGGTTAAAGAGAGGTGCTGGAGCACAGACAGTGTGCTACTGATGGAACAGAGCTCATGCTAAAAGACACACCAGGAGGGGGGATGTGAGTGGCCAGAGCTGCCCATCCCCAGCACTTGTCACACCTCACACCAGCAGCCACAGCTCTGAGCAATAAAGCAGCCAGGCTGTGGGCACTCAGAGCACAAACTGCCTGGTCCTGCTTCCAGTGGGGGTTTGAAAGGGCTCCCTGTGGGTGCAGAGCAAAGCTTGGGCTCAGTTTGACACACCAACACAGGGTCTAGTTATGAAAAGCTCCTGGTTTTCTGCTGGAGACCAACCCAAGAGCAAAATGCACCTGAGGAGGGAAACAGCTGGGTGTTTGGAGCCACCTCTGCCACAACAATCAACCTGCAGCCTGGGCTGTGTGGGGTGGGACCCAGGAGCCTTTTCCCCCACCCAGCTGACCTGGGTTGCTCAGGAGAAATGCAGCAGCTGAGGCACTGCCTGGCTTTTAATGAACCTCCCCCTGCAAAACCCCCAGGTGTGGGGGAAGATGAGTGAAGGGGGAGGGCAAAGAGAGCAAGGAAGAGGGCTGTGCTGAAATGGGGACTTGTTGGGGAAGGGAAGTGTCCCAGGGCTGAGCTTTGGGATGAATCCTGCAAGAGGAAAGAGAGGTGAGAATGTGCCAAGGAGGAGCTGGAGGGGGAAGGGAGGAGGATCAGAACCAGCAAGGTCCAAGCTCTCACACACCTTTACAAAGGCAAGAAAGGAAGAGAAACACCTGCAGAGAGCTGCAGCAGGAAGGGGAGGCACAAAGATGGGGTGAGAAATAACTCCAGAGTGGCTTTTAAAGCAAGAGAAAGCTGAAGCTGAGGCCTTGGTGTGCTGGGGGGTAAATGGCAGAGCCAGGAGCTGAGCTGGGACACTGCCCAGTGCCACAAAGCCACGCTCAGAGATGAGCTGGAGGTGAAGAGCACAGGCTGGGAGCAGCAGAAGGGGTGACCTACATGCAAGCAGGCTGCTGAGGAGCAGGGCTCCCACGCTGTGGTGATGCCAGGGTGAGGAGCAGGGCTCTCACTCAGAGCTCAGCACGGGGCAGGAATCACACCTCAGCCAGCAGCTGACACAAGAAGCTCTGGGTTAAGATCAGGAGCAGCATCCAGCTGGAAAACGGGGTTCTAGACATCAGAGAGGGTCTGGAAGAACCTTCAGAGCAGATGCAGAGCCTTCAGCAGCACCTGGTAGAGGGGGAAATAGCCTGAGCCCCACGGGGTGACCCCAAACAGCGACCTGACTTCAAGCAGAGGCTGGGGAGGACTCAGCTGCTGCTCAGGGCAAGGGCTTAGGTGGCATCAAGTCCAAAGAAATGGTTGAAGAACGTTTGTTTTCAGCTTCAAATGGTTTTATTTCTTAATTGGAGGTGAAAGAAATACACATTTACAAAGGAAAACACAAACCACACCCCCCTGGGAGCTCAGAAACACAACCAGGGAGGGGGAGAGACACGTGGGCTGGGACCTGCCTTGGGCTCCCCACAGCAGAATCCCTCCTCTGAGGGGCTGAGCACCAGGAAAGTCCAAGTTCCAACCCCTTGGGCTCCAGCCACTCCCTGACCCCCCAGGGAGGTTGATTCTGCCCTGAAAGATCCTTTCCCCCCCCTCCAACAGCATCATCTCTCCCTCTCCTGTTTATTTACTTGCCATTTATAAGCTCCAGAGCCTCGTCTTTGGTCCTGGTGATCTTCTCCTGCCTCCAGGACGAGGGTCTGCGGGACTGGTTGTGTTTGACCAGCAGGTGGGAGCAGCGAACGCGGCTGGGCTCGCCGGGGCCGTTCCTGCCGCCGCTCGGTCGCTCCCACTGACTGGCGTTGGTGATGTGGTTGAAGTAATAAACGCGGCCTGGGGAGGGCGGAGAGAGGGGCCGGGGGTCACCGCAGCTCCTCACAGACCCCACACGACCTGCTCTGGGCGCCCAGGAGCAGCTTCTCGAGCCCCAGAATGGCCTCGTGCCTCTCAGAAGCAGCTTTGGGAGCCCCAGAATCATCTCTTAGAGCCCCAGAATCAACCTCTCAACCCCAAAATCAGCTTTTGGAGCCCCAGAATCAACCACTCAGCCCCCAAATCAGCATTTTGAGCCCCAAAATCAACCTCCCAACCCCAAAATCAGCTTTTGGAGCCCCAGAATCAACCACTCAGCCCCAAAATCGGCTTTTGGAGCCCCAGAATCAACCACTCAGCCCCCAAATCAGCATTTTGAGCCCCAGAATCAACTACTCAACCCCAAAATCAGCTTTTGGAGCCCCAGAATCAACCACTCAACCCCCAAATCAGCTTTTGGAGCCACAGAACGAGCCTCCCAAGCCCCAAATCAGCTTTTGGAGCCCCAGAACGAGCCTCCCAAGCCCCAGGACACACAGGGCTGGGTTCCTGCCAGTGCTTGGCCACAGCCACCCCATCAGCTCCAGAAATCCCAGCCCCACACAGCAGAGACCCCCCGCTCCCTGACACGGCCAGAGCCAAGCCCCCCCTTCCCCAGCAGCGCCAGTGCCGAGGCTCCCCGCTGAGCGCCTCCTGACAACCCAGGGGCTGCAGAGGCCCCATCTTTGGCCTGAGCACACTCTTCCTGCCCCCCCATCGCCTTCCCTCCCCGCGATGAGCCTCGGGGGGCTCCGATCGCTTCTCGCCGCGCTCAGGCCCCTCAGACCCGCCCCCCCCCCCCCCATCACCTCGGCCCAGGCCGGGCCGGGCCCGCGCTGCCCCACCCGCCGCCGCTCCCGCCGCCTCCCCGGCCGCTCCCTCAGCTCCCCCCGCGCCCCCGGGCCGCTCCCCGGCCCCGGCTCGTACCGGAGCTGCGGCTCATCCGCTTCTCCCAGCCCGGCGGCAGCTTCTCCTCCTCCGCCATCTTTCCCCTCAGCCGCGCCTCCTGCCCCCGCCGCCCGTCCGCGCCTCCTATTGGCCCAGCGGGAGGAGGGGGCGGGAGCAACGCGCCCAATTCCCCGTTCCTATTGGCTGCAGGGAAAGCGGCGCCCCCCCGACCCCGCACGCTGATTGGCGGAGCCGCCCCGTCCTTCAAGCGCTCTGCGGGCGCGGAGCCGCATTGAAGCCGGAAGCGACGCGACGTGTTGTTTTCACTTTCTCACGTGACGCAGGAGCGCGACGGCGGCTGGCGGGGGACAAAACACGCAGGAACGCGATGGTTGCGACCACCGCCCCAATTTCCCTGTGCGCCCCCCGCAAGGAGCCGCACAACGCCCCAGCCTCCAGAAACACGTTTATTAGAAACCAATTCAACACTCCAGGGCTGCAACAGCAGGGTCGGAGCCTCTACGTGGCTCCAGCTCAGATACACTGAGGAGGGGGAGAGGAGGGGGAGGGTAAAGGGGAATTGGGGGGGGTCCCACGGGGGGCATCGGGGGGCGGGGGGGGGGCAGCAACGGCTGCGGCGGCTGTTACTGGTAATAGAGCTCCAGGTTCATGCCGTCGTGGATCTCATCTGGAGATGGGAGTTAAGGGGGGGGGGGGGGGTGAAAAGGGGAGTGAATCCGAAGCCCCCTCCCCCCAAAAAACACCCCCAAACCCCCCCAACAACCCCCCCCCAACAACCCCCCCCCAACAACCCCCCCACCACCAACAACCCCCCACCAACAACAGCCGCTGGCAGGAGCAGGATACAGTCGCCCAGAGTGACGTGGTCCTTGAAGATGGTGTACCTGTGGGCAGGGGGTCAGACGGGGCGGGAGGGGGAGGGGGAGGGGGTGGTCGGGACCCCCAGCCCCGCGGCGCCCCCACTCACCACTTCTTGAGCACGATCTTGTCCCAGCGGGTGCCGGTCTGCGCCGCGATCAGCTTCTTCAGGTCGCGGATGGAATCCTCGGTGCTGGCGCGGCCGTTAAGGAACCCAACGGACCGCGGCGGGGGCCCTCCCCGAGCCCCCCATCCCCGAGCCCCCAGACCCTCCCCGAGCCCCATCCCCCATCCCCGAGCCCCCAAACCCCCATCCCCGAGCCCCCCATCCCCGAGCCCCCCATCCCCGAGCCCCCCAGACCCCCCCCCGAGCCCCCATCCCCGAGCCCCCAGGCCCTGCCCTGAGCCCCCCATCCCCCATCCCCGAACCCCCAGACCCTCCCCGAGCCCCCCAAACCCTCCCTGAGCCCCCAGGCCCTGCCCCGAGCCCCCAGGCCCTGCCCTGAGCCCCTATCCCCCATCCCCGAGCCCCTCAAACCCCCCCGAGCCCCCCATCCCTCATCCCCGAGCCCCCCAAACCCCCCCGAGCCCCTCAGACCCTCCCCGAGCCCCCAGATCCATCCCCGAGCCCCCAGGCCCTGCCCTGAGCCGCCCATCCCTGAGCTCCTCAGACCCCCCCTGAGCCCCCCAGACTATCCCCCAGCCCCCATCCCCGAGCCCCCAGACCCTGCCCCGCCGCCCATCCCCCATCCCCGAGCCCCCAAACCCTCCCGAGCCCCCGGGCCCTGCCCCGAGCCCCCCATCCCTCATCCCCGAGCCCCCCAGACCCTCCCGGAGCCCCCAGACCCCCCCCGAGTCCCCAGGCCCTGCCCTGAGCCCCCATCCCCGAGCCCCAGCCCCCCGGGCCCGTAGCTGCGGGTACTTGCATTTCACACGCACCTTCTTGCCCAGACGGTCGTTGCACACGACTTCGATCATGGCTGGCTGCAGGGGGAGGGGGGGTGAGCGCCGGGGCTCGGGGGGCACAGAGGAGACCCCCCGGGAGCGAGGGACGAGGGGCGCGGACGGGGACTCACCCACCCGTGTGCCCAGGCGCGTCCCGACCAGACAAACCGCGAGCGCTCCGGAACCGGAAGTGACGCGGCCGCAAAGATGGAGGCGGGCGGGGCGGTGCGGCGGGGCACAGGGCTGCGGGGTGCGGGACACGGGGTGCGGGACACGGCGCTGCGAGGTGCGGGGCTGCGGGGTGCGGGGCTGCGGGGTGCGGGACACGGACAGGGTGCTGAGGCGGCGCCGCGGGGTGCGGACACGGACACGGCGCTGCGGGGCGCGGACAGGGTGCTGAGGCGGCGCTGCGGGGTGCGGGGTGCGGGACACGGCGCTGCGGGGCGCGGACAGGGTGCTGAGGCGGCGCTGCGGGGTGCGGGACACGGCGCTGCGGGACACGGCGCTGCGAGCTGCGGGGCTGCGGGGTGCGGGACACGGACAGGGTGCTGAGGCGGCGCCGCGGGGTGCGGACACGGACACGGCGCTGCGGGGCGCGGACAGGGTGCTGAGGCGGCGCTGCGGGGTGCGGGGTGCGGGACACGGCGCTGCGGGGCGCGGACAGGGTGCTGAGGCGGCGCTGCGGGGTGCGGGACACGGCGCTGCGGGACACGGCGCTGCGAGCTGCGGGGCTGCGGGGTGCGGGGCTGCGGGGTGCGGGACACGGACAGGGTGCTGAGGCGGCGCTGCGGGGTGCGGACACGGACACGGCGCTGCGGGACACGGCGCTGCGGGGCGCGGACAGGGTGCTGAGGCGGTGCTGCGGGGTGCGGGGTGCGGGACACGGCGCTGCGGGGCGCGGACAGGGTGCTGAGGCGGCGCTGCGGGACACGGTGCGGACACGGGGCTGCGGGACACCGGGCTGCGAGGTGCGGGGTGCTGCTGCGGCGCTGCGGGGTGCGGGGCTGCGGGACAGAGGGATGTGGGACACGGGGATGCGGGACACGGGGATGCGGGACACGGGGATGCAGGACACGGAGCTGTCGATGCTGCGGGACACAGGGATGCGGGACACGGACACGGTGCTGCGGGATGCGGAGCCGTCGGTGCTGCCGGACTTGGTGCTGTGGGACACGGTGATGCCGGACACGGTGCTGCGGGACACAGGGCTGCAGGACACGGAGCCGTCGGTGCTGTCTGACATGGTGCTGCCAGACACGGTGCTGCTGCGGATCCTGGCGCTGCTATCGCCGAGGGACCGGCTGCGAGCGGCCCGGTGCGACCCCGGCACGACCCTGCACGACCCTGCCCTGACCCGACCCTGCACCCTCCAGCCTCCCCCGACCCGCGGGGTCTGAGCCTCTCCCCTCTCCCCGCAGGGTGTCCCGGCGCTGGCGGCGGCTGGCGCGGGACAGGGAGGTCTGGAGACACGTGGATCTGAGTGAGGAGAGGGTACGGAACGGGCAGAGGGTGGGAATCACCCCACTGAGGGCAGGGGATGGGATGGGATGGGATGGGATGGGGTGGGATGGGATGGGATGAATGGGATGGGATGGGATGGGATGAATGGGATGGGATGGGATGGGATGAATGGGATGGGATGGGGTGGGGTGGGATGGGATGGGATGGGATGAATGGGATGGGATGGGATGAATGGGATGGGATGGGATGGGATGAATGGGATGGGATGGGGTGGGGTGGGATGGGATGGGATGGGATGAATGGGATGGGATGGGATGGGATGGGATGGGATGGGATGGGGTGGATGGGATGGGATGAATGGGGTGGGATGGGATGGGATGGGATGGGATGGGATGGGATGAATGGGGTGGGATGGGATGGGATGGGATGGGATGAATGGGATGGGATGGGATGGGATGGGATGAATGGGGTGGGATGGGATGGGATGGGATGGGATGAATGGGATGGGATGGGATGGGATGAATGGGGTGGGATGGGATGGGATGGGATGGGATGGGATGGGATGAATGGGGTGGGATGGGATGGGATGGGATGGGATGGGATGGGATGAATGGGGTGGGATGGGATGGGATGGGATGAATGGGGTGGGATGGGATGGGATGGGATGAATGGGATGGGATGGGATGGGATGAATGGGGTGGGATGGGATGGGATGGGATGAATGGGGTGGGATGGGATGGGATGGGATGAATGGGATGGGATGGGATGAATGGGGTGGGATGGGATGGGATTGATGGGGGGAAATCACCCCACTAAGGGCAGGGGGATGCATTTGGGGAGCTGTGGGAGTTCCCCTCACTGTGTGCAAGGACCCGAGGCCGGGTGGGTGAATCCCCCCATCCCTGGGCAGCACCAGACCCCGCCCCCTCTCCTCTCTCTCTCTGCCCCCCTCAGCTGACCCCCCGGGCTCTGTGGGCGCTGGCTCGGGGGCCGCTGCTGCCGCCCGCGCGGGGGCTCCGGCTCCGGGGGTCTCTGTGCTCCGGCAGCCGCCTCCCGCCGCTGCTGTCCCCGGCTCTGGCGGCCGCGCTGGCTCGGAGCTGCCCCTTCCTCAGCAGCCTGTGGCTGAGCGAAGCCGACCTCAGGAAGGTCCCTTTCGCCTCGCTGCCCCCGACCCTGCGGACTCTGGAGCTGCAGAGATGCGAGATCCCGGCCGCGTGGTTCCGCGGCCCCGCGCGGCTGCGGCGCCTCGAGCTGTCGGACGTGCCGGCGTTCTCGGACCGGCACCTGCTGGCCGCGTCCTGCCACAGCCCCCTGAGCAGCCTGAGCCTGGCGGGGACCTACAGGCTGACGGACGAGGGGGTGACACGAGCAGCTCCTCACCTGCGGGGCCTGGAGCGGCTGCGCCTGAGCCGCTGCCCCCTGGGCGACGCCGCCATCGCCGCCGTCTCGCGGCTCCCGCGGCTGCGGCACCTGGACATCGGCGGCGCCGCCGCGGTGACGGCGCACGGCCTGGCCTCGGTGGCCGCGCTGCGGGAGCTGCGGGAGCTGCGGCTGGCGCTGAGCCCACGGCTGCCCCCGGGCTCGCTGCTGGCCGTGTGCCACGCGCTGCCGCGGCTGCGGCGCCTCGGCCTGGCGGGGGACGGCGTGAGCGACGGCGTCCTGGACACGCTGCGGGCGGCTTTCCCCCTGTGCAGCGTCTCACACGCAGCGTGAGGCGGGAGCTCGGCTGCTCCTCTCCTGGGGGCTCCCCTTTGCCTGCAGGGGGGGGTTTGGGCACTGGGTTTCTCTTCAGGCCAAACCAGCCACTGAGAGACAGAGCCCAGAGCACAAAGCTCGGTCAACACCCAGCTCCCAGCGCCCCCCGGCCCGTTGCAGACCCTGCCTGGGGGTGGAACCCCCCCTCACCCCGGCTCAGAGCTCGGGTGCCACTGTCCCAGGCAGCCAGGGTTGAGTGCAGCATCTCACCTCCCTTCTCCATCCCCCTTCTCCTTCCCTCCAGACCCACTTGGAAGTTATTCTTGGGAATGGTTTCCCCCACACCCCCAAGAGCCACAAGTGTTGCCTTTGCTTTTGTTGTGCTTCCTCATCAGCTTTTATCCTCCTCTTCCTCCCCCTCTGGCAGCAGAACCCCCCTGAGCCTCGTGGCTGTGCTCAGGCCCTGGAGCCAGCCCAGGGAGGGAGGGATGAGGGTGACACAAAAAGTTGTGGGTATTGAATAATAAATGGCTTTTCCTAAAGGGAAACGTGTGGTGCTGTGGGTGAGCCCGTGCCTGTGAGGAGAGAGCATGTGGCTTCTGCTGCTGCTGCCCTGGGATGGGGCCACAGCAGTCCCACGGGTTCACCCCTGTGTTTAATCCCCCTCCAGGCCCTGCAAAGCTTCTCCCTTCCACAACACAGGGAGATAAAGAGCTCAAACGCCCCCAAGTCCCAGACCCACCACACATCCCTTCCCTGAGGGGCTCTCTGTCGTTCTTTGCCTCCTCCCTGATGCAGACCAAGGGGGTTGTGACCTGTGGGGGGGGGTTTCCCCCTTCCCAGGAGGCTGAGCACAGGATCAGCCTCTCCCCCAGCCTCTTCAGGGCTCTTTTCCCCCCTCACTCTGCCTCCCCTTGAGCTTATGCAACGAGCCAGTGGCTCAGGCAGCCCTGGATGGCAGTGACTCGTGATGAAATCCCCTGCCCTCGTTTCTCTCCCCACTCCCCATCTCTTTGGGGCAAATAAAGGGGAGTGAAACGCTCCCAGCGCTGCCTTGGCAGCCAGCCCAAGGCTCTTGGCTCCATCACCAGCCTGATGTGTTCATCACGGGCCCAGAGTCATTAGTTGTTATTAAAGCTTGAAGCTCTCTCTGTCCCAGCACTCCCTGGGCTCAGAGTGAAGATAAAGCAGCAGTTGGAAGGTGCCACGGTGCAGAGGGGGCTGAGGGGAGGGTGGGAGGGGGAGGAGGGGCTGGGAAAGCAGATGGTCACAGGCAAAGAAGGGAGTGAAGGACTGAGAGGGTCGTTTTGAAGGGTCTGCTGTGTGCCTGCCCCACTAGAACAGCAGCTCACACGCTGCCTGCAGCTCCCTGAGGGCTCTTCCCGACCCTGAGAGCTCCTAAATCCCCAATTCGCAGCATCATTAAGGTTGGGGAAGGACTTGAAGCTTCCAGCTCCCCCAGTAAGCCCTGTCCCCCAGCCCCACAGCTATGGGGCATCTCCAAGGGTGAGGATTCCCCTCTGGGGCTGGTTTTCCATCGAGTTTCCTTTAACCTGGATGCTTTTTCCCCCCCTAAGCTCACCTTCCAGCTGTGTGCACAGCAGCACAGCCCAGCCCAACCTCTTCAAAGGCACAGGGTAAGAGACTCAGGGTCAGCCCAACCCTCAGAGGCAGTTTCCTCCCGTCCAGAGCTGCTCCTTCCCAGCCCTGTCTCTTACCTCTGGAGGAAACACCTTCAGGAACACGAGGGTTTGTCCCTTCTGTGTTCCCAAAGGGATGGCAAAGGGCACCCAGCTGTAGCTGGAGGAAAAGCCTCCAGGCCAAGCTTGACCTGTTGGAAGTGGCCACGCTCCAGAGTGTTGCTTCTGAGAGGCCAAACCGAGGTGACACGTCCCGAGAACACGCTGGTTAAAGTATAACCCCTGGGCTTGAGCATCCCTCAAAGGTCTCTGCTCCACAAACCCTGGTGGGAAAAAGCTTCTGCTGGCTGGGTCTGAAGCTTCAGCCCCAGCCCCAGCTCAGCAGGATGGATGAGGAACATCTCCAGGATGACCTGCAGGTGTTTGGAGGTAAAGCCTCAGCCCATCAGCCCTTCCAGCACCTTCCACCTCGAGGAGATGGGGCAGGAGCAAAGAGCCTGGAGCTTGTAGGACTGGCCTTTGCCACCGTGCTTAGATTCTGAGGGAGGGAAAGGTCCCTGCCCTTCCCCTCTGATGCAGCTCAGCTCTAATGGGGTTGATGGGTTGGGGTGGGGGGAATCCCACCCTGAGGAGTTTGGGGGGAGGTTTGGGTGGAAGATGAGGGAGAGGGACGTTGCTGCAGGTGTGGGGATGAAGCTCCTGTGGTGGTGTGAAGCTGGTGGAGCCCAGACAGCAACATCAGAGAGGGTTCAGCCTCAGAAATGTCCCAGACTGGAGGAAAACGAGGCTTTCCCTGGAGCTTTCCCTTTTGAAAAGGGTTCCAAGGCAGCTGGGGGGGGGGGTTCAAAACACATCACACGTGGTGTAAACTCCTAACTCCTTCTCATTTTGCTGCTGTGGTCCCTGAACCCACCTGCCCCGACTTTTGGCTCCAGCAGCAGCCCCCTGCGCTGTGAGCTCACTGCTCTGGGGGGGCTGAAAGCCACAGGCAGAGCAGGAACCCTCCTCCAAACCTGGGCTCCTGTGGCAAACACTCAGGTTATTTATTAACCCTTCTATAAATGGAACCAGAGGAGCTGTGAGCAAACCCCGGTGACACCAGGGCAGCAACTTCACATCTCGTTTGTTGTTCTTCTAAAGACAGAAACTTCACCCAGAGGCTGAGATCCTTCCTCACCATCTACTTGCTCCTGGCGCTCTCCTTCCTGCTCATCATCGTCCTGTTTGCTGTGTCGCTCTCCAGAGGTACCGGGTCACCTTTAAGCTAATTAAAGGGTAGGGCTGAGAGATGCGTCAGGTCTGAGCTCACACCCACATGGGAGGGCTCTGTAGGTGCTAATGCCACCAGGCAGAGTGCCCAGAGGAGATCCCAGCCTGTCTGCGCCGCCGGCACTGCCCGGTCCAAGCCACGAGCCACGATTTCACGTTGCCTGGGATGTTCTTTTGCCCTGGAGGCTGCTGCAAAAGTCAAACCGTGTCCCTGTGGCGAGGTGCTGGCGGGCACGGGAGGGCAGCACCACCCACAGCCCGGCGTCTCTCTTGTCTCTCTCTTCACAGTTTCAGCCATTTCTTCTAAACTCAACGAAGTGAGCAAGGACCAGAAGCACAACTTTTCTGACAGGGACATTCTCTGTAAGTCCTGGCTGCTGCCCAAAGCCACGAGCTTTGCTTTCCCTCTGAAGCCTCCCCAAGCTGCTGTGGGTCGCTTTGCCCAGTGGCTGCATCCATCCCTGGCTGGCTTTGCTGCTCTGCCAGCAGCAGACACTTTGCTGTTTCCCAAAGAACCGTTTTTGGGGGCAGGGGGGTGAGTTGCTGCTCTCGTGGCGAATCCAACCTACAGCAAGCTCCAGGGCCACACCACCACACGAGTTTTGGCGCTGGGAAAACCCTCTGGCTGGGGTGAGCCCGGCGAGGAGCAGCTCCACAACCCCGTCTGCCTTTCCTCAGTGTTTCCCTGCGGCCCCAGCTCCAGGGAGTGGGAATACTTCGGTGGGAAATGCTACTACTTCTCCCTGAGCAGAACGAGCTGGCACGAGGCGAAGGCTCGGTGCGAGGAGATGCACTCACACCTGGCCGTCATCGACAGCCACGCCAAGCAGGTAACGAGCCCGTGTCCAGGGGGACAGCCCCAGCCTGGCCCCGAGCCCTGCCCGCTGCCCCCGGCCCCCGCAGAACCCCCTTGTCCCGGTACCCCCCTCCCGCTGCCGCCCTGCACGTCCCGACCTGGGCAGCGCGGAGCGGGTGCCTGTTATCCTTTGCATCAGCCAGCAGAGAGCAGGCAGGACCCGCTCTGCCTCCCCCCAAGGCTTCCCTCGGAACGGCTGCGGGATGCTCAGACGTAGCACCAGCACCCATCCTGCTCCCCCAGCCGAGGGGGAGCTGAAGCTGCTGCGGCTCCTCCAGCTGAGGCTGCCCCGAGCCCGCTGGATCCAGGAGCCTCTTCCCGGTGCTTTTTTCCCCCCCCGCCTGATCCTTCTCCCCGCTGCAGAATTTTGTCACGTTCAGGACAAGGAACGAGCGTTTCTGGATCGGGCTCACGGATGAGAACGCGGAGGGGGAATGGGAATGGGTGGACGGGACCGACTACAAAACCACCTTCACGTGAGTGCCCATCGCCCCAAAACAGCGGCTGTTTGCCCTTGCCCCTGGGGTCAGGCACCCACACGAGCTGCAGAGCCAAGAATCAGCGTCTCGACCCATCTAAACCCAGGCAGATTCAGGCAATCCCTGCCCTTGCCCCAGCTGCTCCCCTCAGCTTCGTGCCCTCGCTTCCCTCTGACCCTCCTCCTCCTCCCTCCTCTTCCCTCTCTCAACCCCTTATGACTCTTCTGCCCAGATTTTGGAAGGAGGGAGAACCCAACAACAGCGGCAGCAACGAAGACTGTGCCCACGTGTGGGTGTCTGGGGAGTGGAACGACGTCCACTGCACCTTCAAGTGTTATTACATCTGCCAGAAGCCTCTGCCCCGCTGAGCCCCGCGGCCCATGCTCTGGCACCCCAAAACCTCCCTTTTCCCTCCCTAATTTATACTTTCCCCCGTTTCCCCATCCCCACCGGGCTGTCCCGAGGAAGAGCAGCGCTGGATCTGGACGGTTCTAAGCAATCCAGGCAGGAATCTGGGCTCTCCGTGGGGAGCTCAGCTCAATAAAGGACGATTATCGCTCTGGTTAACGAAGCTTCTGTGTCTCTGGGCGTGTGTGCAGGGCTTGGGGGCGAGCCTGGGCTGCGGGAGCGGTGCGGGACGGGCACAAACGGGGCAGATTTGCTGTGCCGGGAGCAGGATGAGGCCATCTGCCGCGGTAGCAGCGGGGAGAGGAGGATTGGATGGAGCACAGCAGAGCCAGAGCCGCGTCCCAGAGGATTCGGTGCCTCCTTCCTGCTCCTACAGGGGTTTGGTGCTGCTGGTGGGTCTGTGGCTCCGAGAGCAGCCCCTCTGCCCGTGGGCATCTGCCCGAGCTCGGGGCTGCCCGTGCCCCCTCCTCCTGTGCCCGTGCCCCCTCCTCCTGCCTCCAGTCCCCGCAGGGAGCAGAGGATGCGGGTCACGCAGCCGCGGGACGGCTCCAAAGGCGGCTCCGGAGCTGGGAAGGAGGTTTGGTTGGGTTTTCCTACCGAGAGGAGAAAAAGCCTCCCATCATTTCCATAACTTTTCCCCTTTTTTTTGGTCGTGGTTTCAATTCGGATCCCACACGACGAAACGGCCCGAAATTACACGAAACTCAGCCGTGGTTCGGTTCTGCATCGCTTCGGTCACCGAGGGTGTCCCTGAGCTGCGGGTCCCCGCAGGAATCGGCCTCTCCCCCGTTTTCCATCCTTCAAAAAGACCCCCCCCCAAAAACAATCTCCTGTGGGGGCAGGTCGGGCCAACCTCGAGCTCCCCACGCGGGTTTGAGGCCAAGCCACGGCCACGTGCGTGTGCACACTGCAAGGGGGGTGAGATGAATCCACTCCCCGCCTCGCAGCTCGGGGCCGGGACCCCCCGGGACACCCCCCCGGCTGCGGCCTCTTCGGGCTCTGCCGGCGCCGACCCCCCTCCCCGGGGGGAACGGGGAAAAGGGGGGGAGTGTTTGGACAGGGATGCGGGGTGTGGGGTGGGTTGGGGGGGGTCCCAGCCACCGTGGGGCCCCCGCCGCGCTCCCGGCTCAGGCGCGCTCCCGGGGGAGGCGGGGGGCGGCGGCGGCGCTCACGGGCGCGGGCGCGGACACGGGCGGGGGCTGCGCGTTCTGCCCCGCGCACAGTCGCGCCCCGTTCCCTTCCCTGCCGGTACCGTCGCCGGTATCGTTGTCCCGGTAAGTGCCCGAGCGTGGACGGGGCGGGAGGGGACGCGGCGCCCGGGAACCGACCGGCCGGGGGACGCTCCGTGGGGTGGTGGGAGGGGAGGGGAGGGGAGGGGAGGGGGCACACGGACGCGGGTGTCCGTGGGCAGAGACACCCGCAGCGGCGACGCGGGGACACCGTATCCCGACAGGACGAGACGAGACGGGGCGGGAGGGGGAGCTCCGCGGCCGCAGCCCCCCCGCAGCTCCCGGGGTGGGCTCCGGTGATGCCGGGGGCAAGGTCGGTCTCACCCCCAACGGGGCCGGGGGGAGCGGGGCGGGTGGAAGCCGCCGCTGCAGCGATTTCGTTGCCGTTCGTTAATCGGAGCTGCGGGGCGCGGAAAACGACACCGGGCGGCCCCGACCGAGGCGGGGAGCGGCGGGTCCCGGTCCCTAAACGCTCGTCTCCGCCCGCAGCCCCCGCGCTGGCCGCCGGCATGAAGACAGAAGAGGCTCCGTCCTGCCTGCAGCAGCCGACGCCGGTCCTGGGCTTCGGTGAGTACCGGGGGGACGGCGAGCTGCTGCCGCTCGTGGGGAGAGACCCCCGGCCACCCTCCCCAGCACGGGCTTCCCCATCCTCATCCTCCCCGGGGCCGCTCCGGGGGGGGTCTCGGGGTGTCCCCAAGTTGCAGCGGCACCAGCCGGCCCCGCGCTGCCCGTTTTTGTCGCCCACCGCAGCATCCCGGCGCGTCTCCCGCTCCTCTGCGGGGTTTATTTCCCACTCGGGAAGGAGATTCCTTCTCCCCGCGGCTTGTCGGGGCGCCCAGCGAAGGGGCAGAACCCCCCCGTCTCAGCCCGGCTTTGTGCTTTGCCAATTTTGAGGCAGCAAAAGCCCCGGAGGGATGTTGGCACGGTGCAAAAATGCCACCGAGAGACCCCCGAAGCAGCTGCTGCTCTGCGGGACGAGCTTGTCCCGAACGGCGGGCAGCCGGGGAGGGACACGGACCCCTCCAGCACCCGGCCCTTGTCCGCTCCGGCCTCCCGCCTCTGCCCCCAGGAGCCCCCGGTTTGCCCCTTCGCTGATTTTGGGGAGGGGGCTCTCGGCCCAGCCCCGGGGCCATCGCTGACCCCCGATTTACATCACACCGTGGGGAGGAGCCGGGGCCACCCGGAGCGGGGCAAGTCCAAGGGCCTGGCCTCGGGGGGTTGATTCTGGCTCGGGCTGGGGTGAAGCAGCCGGGAGCTGAGCTCCTCCTCGCCGCCAGCCCGGGGGTCGCGTCCCCCTCCTCACCCCTTTTCCCTTTCCCAGAGAGCCACGGCACGGGGGGTCCGAGGTTGTTCCTCCTCCACCGATTCGCGGGGCCGAGCTGTTGCGGTTTTGCCGCTCCGATGCTTTTTAGGGCAGAATCTCCTTCACTTTCAGTTTTGCCTCCCCCTCCCGGGCGGCTGCGGTGGGATTCAGGCGAGATGATCGTCTGCCCGGGGGGATTTCACCTCCCCTCTGCTCCCCCACCCGGAGCTCGGGGTCTCTCCCTCATCTCCTGTTGTGTTTCAGCGTCGTGACCTTGTGCTGAGTGAGGCTCAAGTGTGACTTGTTGCTGGGCAGCAGCCTCTGCTCCAGGCCCAGCCTGAGCATCCTGAGCTGGGCATCAGGATCCTGCTGCCTCCCTGAGTCCCAGACCCCTGACACCCTCCTGCCTGAGTCCCAGACTCCTGACACCCTCCTGCCTTCCCCAACCCCTGACACCCTCCTGCCTTCCCCAACCCCTGACACCCTCCTGCCTTCCCCAACCCCTGACACCCTCCTGCCTCAGTCCCAGACCCCTGACACCCTCCTGCCTGAGTCCCAGACCCCTGACACCCTCCTGCCTTCCCCAACCCCTGACACCCTCCTGCCTGAGTCCCAGACCCCTGACACCCTCCTGCCTGAGTCCCAGACCCCTGACACCCTCCTGCCTGCTCATGGAGTGAGAGGGAGGGAGGGACAACCATCCCTGGGGCTGCAGTTTCGTGTCTCTCCCTTTCAGACTGATCCCACACTCCCAGAGCTCACTGGTGACCTCACTGTCTGTCCTCAGGCCAACTCCCTATTCCATTATTCCCTGCTTTTTTCCTGGGGGTTTTCAGTCCCAGCTGCCTCTGACCCACCAGAGCTTTGGCTGGGCCCAGGGTCACACACAGCCCACGGGGTCTGAGGCAAGAAGGGTGGAAATATCTGACTCCAGCAGTAAACAACGTGGGGAAAAGTGAGAAGTGGAGGCTCAGCATGGGATAAACGCCCACGGAGAGGCTGTGCCCGTGCCCACAGCCCCTGGGACGTGGCTGCTTCTTGCCTTGGCCCTCCACACCACGCTGCTCTGTGTGTCCCAGCGCTTCTCCTGCCATTTCCCACCCCTCCTTGTTGGCTTTGACCCCTTGTCCCTCAGGCATCCCCGAATCAGAGCTGGGCTCAGCGTCCCCCCTCACCTCGGTGGCCCCTTGGCGGCTTGGCCTTTGGAAGCAGCCCTAAGCTTCACCCACGGGATGCCATCGTCCCCCTCCAAGCCTCAGCCAGGGCCCAGGCAGGTGTTCCACAAGCTCCCAGGAGGATAAAAGCATCGAGAGGCTGGAGAGGACAGAGATAAGTGGTTGTAAAAGCCAAGGAGCTTGGCAGGGTGGAGGCTGTGGCCACGCAGAGGGTGCCGCCGCCTGGCTCAGCCCGCAGCCCAGATCCAGAGCAGCAGATAGTGTGTTTATTACTCACTCCTTCACCTTGAAGTTCTCCTGACAGAGCCTTTGAAGAGCAGCCACAGATTTACGTGTTGATAACACTGAGGAAGGGGGGGGAAGGGGAAAAAAAACCCCTTCCCAAAGCTCTGGAGCCTTTTCCAACAGCTCTTAGCACCAAATCTGGGGTGAAACTGGAGCCAAGTCAGATGTGGGTCTGTCCCCTGGCCTTGTTTCCGACGAGCTCAGCGTCTGAGACACAAACACGTTTGCTGTCTGCTTCCCGAAGGTGTGTTCCCCACGTCCCCTGTGCCAGAGCCACGGGCTCAGGCTTCCCCAGGAACCTCAACCCCAGAACGTGCTGCTTGTGCAGCGCCGGCTGTGACAGGGCTGAGGCTGCCCCGGCAGCCCCTGTGCTGAGCCCCCCCTTCGCCCTCCCAACCCGCACAGAAACCACGCAGAGCCCCAAAGGTGGCGACTGCAGGGAGCTCTGAGGCTGAGCCGCCAGGGCAGGGAACACCCCGCTCACACGGCCCTTCCCCTTTCCCTGGGTGCAGGTTCAGAGCCCAAGCTGCGGGATGTGCGTGCCGGCTGCGGGAGCTGTGTGCCGGCTGCGGGAGCTGTGTGCCGGCTGCGGGATGTGTGTGCCGGCTGAGGCTGAGCCGCCAGGGCAGGGAACACCCTGCTCACACTGCCCTTGCCCATTTTTGTGGGTGCAGGTTCAGAGCCCAAGCTGCGGGATGTGTGTGCCGGCTGCGGGATGTGTGTGCCGGCTGCGGGATGTGTGTGCCGGCTGCGGGATGTGTGTGCCGGCTGAGGCTGAGCTCCGCGGGCACTGAACACCCCGCTCACACGACCCTTCCCCTTTCTGTGGGTGCAGGTTCAGAGCCGAAGCTGCGGGATGTGTGTGCCGGCTGCGGGATGTGTGTGCCGGCTGCGGGATGTGTGTGCCGGCTGCGGGATGTGTGTGCCGGCTGTGGGATGTGTGTGCCGGCTGAGGCTGAGCTCCCAGGGCACTGAACACCCCGCTCACACTGCCCTTGCCCGTTTTTGTGGGTGCAGGTTCAGAGCCCAAGCTGCAGGAGATGCGTGCCGGCTGCGGGATGTGTGTGCCGGCTGCGGGATGTGTGTGCGTGTGCCGGCTGCGGGATGTGTGTGCCGGCTGCGGGATGTGTGTGCCGGCTGAGGCTGAGCTCCCAGGGCACTGAACACCCCGCTCACACGACCCTTCCCCTTTCTCCGGGTGCAGGTTCAGAGCCCAAGCTGCGGGAGGTCTGTGCCGGCTGCGACACCCCCATCGCCGATCGCTTCCTGCTGCGGGTCAACGAGCGCTCGTGGCACGAGACCTGCGTGAAATGCGCCGCGTGTCTGCAGCCGCTCTCGGGCACCTGCTACTGCCGCAACCGGCAGCTCTACTGCAAGCACGACTACGAGAAGTAAGCGCTGTCCCGCTCTTCCCCTTCCCCCGCCCCCCTCTCGTCTCTTTCGGCTGCTGTTGGAGGTGCGGGGTGGGGGGTTCTGCCAAAGGGCATCGTCGCGGCGTCGCAGGGGCTGGTGAGGAGCAGTGGAGATGATCTGGAGAGCCTGCAAAGGGATGCTGTCCAAGCAGAGAGCTTTGGTTTCCCTTGGTGATGTGGGATGAAGAGGTACAAGGGATGAGCTGGTGGCTGAGGAGCAGGGGAGATGATCTGGAGAGCCTGCAAAGGGATGCTGTCCAAGCAGAGAGCTTTGGTTTCCCTTGGTGATGTGGGATGAAGAGGTACAAGGGATGAGCTGGTGGCTGAGGAGCAGGGGAGATGATCTGGAGAGCCTGCAAAGGGATGCTGTCCAAGCAGAGCGCTTTGGTTGCTCTTGGTGATGTGGGATGAAGAGGCAGAAGGGATGTTGGGATGCTTTTCAGAGCTTGCTGGCTGTTGGGATGCTTTTCAGAGCCACGTGGGATGTCCAGGAGGTGACAGCACTCGGTGCTTTGTCCTTGTGGGCCGGCAGATTTGAGCTGAGGAGCTTTGTGAAGGTTCCCATGAGCCTGGTGTGCAGTGGGACAGCCCCTCCTTGGTGTGAGGGGGCACAGGCCGGGTCAGAACAGGGCAGAGGGGCTGCAGAAGGCTGTGGAGCACAAGTCCTGTGAGACAGAGAGACTGTGAGTGCTGAGAGGCTTGGGAGGAGCATGGAGTGATCCTGCAGCAGGCAGGAGCCCAGCCTGAGGCACTTCCATGGCCAGAGCCCTCGGCCTCCAGTTGCCTTTTTGCTGTGGAGCTGGTGGCAGGACAGTGTTGTTTTCTGGGCAGGGTTTTGGGCTGTTTCCCCCCAGCACCATCCTTGCTGCAATCAGACACAGCTCCAGGGCTGCAGACCCTTTGCTCTGAAGCAAGAGGCTGCTCCTACAAACACCCCTCCAGGGTCTCCATCTCCTCCAGGTGCCTTTGCAAGTCACCTCAGGCGCCTGGGCTCAGCACCTCGGTGCTCCCAGCTATGGGAATTTCCAGGGAGGCAAACTCTCAGTCCTCCTGTTTGGAAATCTCATCCCCCTGGAGTATTTGTTCTTGGCCTTGACTTCCCAAAGCTCGTGCTTTTGGCCAGGGATGAATCCCAGGCTGCTGCAGGCAGCGTCGCCCCGGGGCTGTGGTGGAGACCGGGGCCCGCGGCGCGGTGACCTGCAGGGGAGACCCCATCTGGCATTGATCCCTTCTCATGTGAAACTCAGCAAGGAGAGGAAAATGCTTTAATGGAGAGATAAGCCAGCAGCTGCAGCTGAACGTGGGGGGGGAAGGAACGGGCTGTTGATCTAGAGATGAAATGTTAAGCCTGAAGATGGATGTTGTTCTGCAGTCCCAGTCATATAAAACCACAAGCTGAGGGCTTTGCTGAAGCTCTCCTCTTCCCCTTTCGCCTGGGGCCCAGGAGGCTCTGCTGAGCTCTGCTCAGGCACCTGCCCTGTAAACCCAGCTCTGGGCAGCCTGTGGAAACACAACTGCTGAGGAGGAGGAGGAGGAGGAAGGAGGAATACTCCTGGAGGATGATAGAGTGGCTGCAGCGGCCGGGTCCTGGGCGCCTTGTTTACTTTGAAGTTTGTTGTGTGGAATGACAGGCCATGTGGGGGCTGCAGAGGAGCTGTCAGGAGGGATCTGAACCGCAGCCTCGCGCTGGCAGCCTTCCCCTCTCCTCCACACTCTCCTTTTGCCCATGTGGAGATGATTTGCTCGTCCTCTGGGGAAGATACGGGCTGAACTCGGCTCGAACCTGACTTGCAGCGGCCGCCGGCACGTGACTGGCACAGCTGGGCACAGGCTGAGCCCCTCGAGAGCCCCCTGTGCCCCCATCACTGGGGCTGGGGAGGAGAGAGGGCTGGGGAGGGGCTGACTGAGCACACCCCAGCTCCAGGCTCTGCCCATGTCCACGCTGAGCCCCTCCTGGAGCTCCCCCCACCCCGTCACGCCTTTGAACAACGATCCCCAGCCACGAGGGCTCTGGGGACGCAGCAAAAGGGTGGCCAAGGTCCAGGGAGCTCTCTCTTTCCTTTGCCTTTGAAAGCCCTCCTCAGCCAGCCCCGTGTGTGGAGCAGGGATGTTGAGGGAGCAGCCATGGGAAAGCCAGGCTCTGACACCAGACCTGAGGCTGCCAAAGTGCTGTGGCACCCTGCAGTGACACCAGCATCGGCCCTGACCTGTCTTTGGATGGTTTTCTGGGTGATGGCAGGTTAGGGAGAGCTCAGAAGAGAGTGGTGCATGAGACAGAGGCTGTAGGAGCTGGTTTTGTCCCTAGGGTGAGGTGGTGTGTGGGCTCTGGTGACAGCTGGGGTGAGGAGGGAGGGCACAGGGGACCAAAAGCGGTTGGTGGATGCAGAGAAGCAGCGTTGGTGCAGCCCAGGAGCAGCCAGCAGCCCTGCTCCTCCTTGCTGAAGAGGTGGGGAGCGAGGCACTGACCCTCCCTGCCCCATCCTGGGTGACTGACCCAGACCCAGCACTTTGGCAGCTCTTCTGAGCGAGCTGGTTAATGTTTAGAACCATGTGGGAGGGAGCAGAGATCTCCTGGGCAGGAGGAGCTGCGACAGGACTTGGACAGCAGCGAGCCCAGGCCCTGTGTGCAGACCCAGCTGCATTCCAGGAGCAGGAGTCAGGCCCTAGAAATGATGAAACTGGTGTTGAAACCACGAGGATTTGCTGGTTTTTCTTCCTCTTGTGGTGGGATTTTTTCTGTCTGTTTTGGTCTTTTAAGTACAAAAGTTTCTCCTCCCCCTTTGCTGCACTTGGGACGTTTGGTCACAGGCAGCTCAGGAAGCTCCAGAGCTCTTCCTGGGCACAAGGACATGAAAAAGTGGTGCTGGAGATGTTATTTATAACCTGGGAAACAGGGGAAAGGTGTTCAAATGGGAAGGACTGCAAGAGCTGATGGTGGCTACTGCCCTTAGAAAGGGGCTTCTGGTTGCCCCTCTAACTTTGTTTTACCAAGCACCACTGTCCCTGATGTGCTGAAGATCCTGGTTCTCCTGCTGCAAAGGCAGCAGGAGGGGATCCATCCTTCCATCCATCCATCCTTCCATCCATCCATCCATCCTTCCATCCTTCTATCCATCCATCCTTCCATCCATCCATCCATCATCCATCCATCTATCCATCCTTCCATCCATCCATCCATCCTTCTATCCATCCATCCATCCTTCCATCCATCCATCCATCCTTCTATCCATCCATCCATCATCCATCCATCTTTCCATCCATCCATCAATCATCCATCCTTCCATCCATCCATCCATCCATCCATCCATCCTTCCATCCATCCATCCATCCATCCATCCTTCATCCATCCATCCTCCCATCCTTCTATCCATCCATCCATCCATCCATCATCCATCACCCACCCTTCTGCCCCTCTTGCCCCTGTGCAGCTTCTCTATCTGCTGAGCACCAGGGTCCCCCCCAGGCCAAGTGTGTTGTGCCGTGCTGCCCTGTGGGGCTGGGGGCAGTTAATGAGCAGGGACAGTGCCCTGGGAGGGAGCAAACGGATGAGATGAGGAGCTCCCTGACTCGAACGGAGCTGAAGGAGGAACCATCATCTTCTGGCTCATGGGACTGAGATGCCCTTTGGTAGCAAGCTGTGGCTCTGAGGAGCAGCCACTGCTCCTGTCTCGAGGCACTTTGCTCCTCCAGGCTGGGGAGGTGGCTGTGGCAGGAGCTCAGCAGCTCAGACCCGGGCAGGAGCTTTTCGGGCCGATCCCAGCGGGTTCTGCAGCTTTCCCTCTCCATCAGATGCAGCAGGACCAGTATCCCAAAGCTTCAGCAGGACAACCCCACAGCAGAAACAGCCCCTCCTGGCCTCTCCCCCCAGCCTGTGCACCTCCTCCCTCGCCGGAGCCCGATGATTAACGGCGCTAATTACCCGCAGCTCTCCCGTCCCCTCGCGGTGGCTCGTTCCCAGGAAATGAAACACTAACGCTGTAACCGCTGGGAAATGAAGGGAATATGCAGATGTGCCTCGAGCACGACGCAGGAGCAGCCTCCACGTGCTGCCTGTCCTCTCCCCAGGCTGGGGGTCGTTATTCTGGGGGGGAGGAAGAACTTTTGTGTGTGTGCAGCACGTGATCTTTCCCCTGGCTTCAAGAGGTGCAGCTGACTCTGAGAGATGCTCTTTCCCCCTTTTTTTTTGGGGGGGTGAGGGGTTTTTTGCCTGCCACATTTGTGTCACAGGGCTTTGAGTCTCTCCTGGATCACCCCCAGCACCAACTTTCACTCTGTTACTGGGCAGAGTTCTCTGAACCTGGAGCCCAGAGTCTGGTGTCAGCTCTGAGTGCAGCACCAGCACAAATCATCTGCTTTCTCCTCTGATGAGGAAAAGGGAAATATCAACCCCAAAAAGCTTGGATGTCAAAGCAAACAACCAGGATCCAAGGCAGCAGCTTGGCCCAGCACAGCCCCAGCTGCTGGGCTCCTGCCCTGAGAGAAGCTGGGTGAGGAGAGCTGGGTGCTGCAGGCCAGGGGCAGGGTTAGAGCTCTGGGTGCTGTTCCCACCCCAGCACCTCTGTTTCCCCTCTGTTTCCCCTCCAGCACCACTTACCCCGCCAGCAGCAGGGTCTGGGTGTTACCTGCAGGCTCTGAGCGCCGCAGCTCCCCTGCAGCAAAGCCCCGGCGCCAGCTCCCAGAGCAGCAGCCCCAGGGAGCGCTCCGGGGCGGGGGCTGAGGGTCTGCAAGGTGCTGGAGGCTCAGAGGCTGTACCACACGCCTCAGCAGCTCTCAGCCGAGGACAGGGACCAGCAGAGGGCAGCCGCGAAGGTGCCCGAGAGGATGCTGCGGGAGCCGGTGCGGCGGTGCCGGGGGCTGCAGCACGGCCCCAGGGCAGCCCTTCCCTGCCCCTGCGCTGGGAAACCACCACACTGCAGCAGCATTGCAGCTGGAAAAGGCCTTTAAGACCATCGTGTCCAGGCGTTTCACAACCACTTCATAAAGCCCAAGTGTCCAGCCTCTGCCAGGCTGGAAGATCCCCGGGGCAAAGGGAGCCCAGGCTCTGCTCTTCTCTCACAACCAGCAGCGGTTTAGAGAGGATTCAGCTGAAGGGATCTGCTTGAAGGGATGGACCCGAGGGGCCCCGGGTGTCAGCACAGGGTTTGCAGCCCGTGGCTGGTGGCAGTGAGGGAAAGGGCTTGGAGAAGCACAGAGTGCTGCTGTGCTGCTGTTACCCCCTCAGCTCTCATCTCCAAACTCATCTAAAGCTGCAAGTGCAGCACTGACAGGCCAGTGCTCAGCTCCTCCACCCTCTGTTCCCTTCTAGGAGAGGTCTGTGTGGAACCAGGTGCTGGCAATGTGGTGTCACACTGTGCCCTCCAAACGGGACCCTCCTCCCAGCCATCAGGGAGGGCTGAAGTTCCTCCTTCCCCCTGGTTCCTCTCGAGGTGTTTTCCTGCTTCCCACCCCTCCCTCTCCTTCCCTCTGCTCTCTGATCCTCTCTGGAGCCCTGGTAGCTCCATTCCCTTTTGTTGCACAAATTGAATTACAAGGCAGATCCATATTCTCCTTCCAGCTTTCATTTCCACCTCCCTCTTAATGCAATTACTCTGAAATGTGGTTAATTACCTCGTATCCCGACCGTCTCAGTGGCAGCTTCACACATCTCTGGCTGCTCACACCCCTCTTCCCCAGCCCTGCTGGAACTGGAGCTGCTCAGCTGAGAAGCAGCATCTCAAATCCCTGACTCCTGGGTGGGTTTTGCTGGTGGCAGAAGGTGAAGAGGGGAAGAAACCTGGTCTGGAGAAAAAAAAACCCACAGAGATGCACAAGTTTAATCACCAAAGTGCCTGCAAAGGGGCTCCATCATTAACAATGTGCTTGTAAGGGGCTGCAACAAACCCCCAGAGCAGAGACAACCCCTCTCAGTGCTGCTGTAAACTTAGGGCCATGGGGGTTTTTCCCCCTCTCTTCTTCCCTCTCACTTCTCCTTTCCCTTCTCTCTCCTCTCTCCACCACGAGCCAGCACAGGCAGGTCTCCCTTGCTGTTAATCCAGCCAGTTCTGGAGTTAAGTGGGCTCCTGTTCAGTGGCTGCAGCTTTTACCAGCCAAAAGAAGAGAGAATCGATTCAGATGTTCTAAATCTGGATGCTGCTTCACTCCAGAGCCTCCACAGAGAGGGATTTGGGAGCTGGGGGTGTCAGCTGGCTGTAGCAGATCGCTCTGAGGCAGCCTCCCCCTCCACTGTTGCTCCCCAAGGCTGCTGTTAGCAGATGCACCTCAGCTCTGCTCGAGCCTCCTCAGCCCAGTTTGAGGCTGAAACACCAGCTCCTGGGCCACAGCTGCTTTGCAGCAGCAGGTCAGCTCTCCATGCCACCAGCCCTGCTTCGAGGGAGGATTTCTGCTCAGCCCCTGCAGTGAGGATGCTCTGCTGCTCCTGACCCTCAGTGGCACAGAGAGGACGTGCCCAGAGCGACCCAGAAAGTCTATAGCAGGGTGCTAAAGTCTATTGCCAGGTGCTTGCCCACTTCAGCCCCGGGGTGCAGAGCTCTGACACCCCTCCAGAGGCTTGTTGCCAGGAGCACGGGCTCCAGTGGCCACGCTGGGACGGGACAGGGCTCAGTGTCGCTCGGGGTGGGAGGCAGCAGGCTCTGAACCAGCCCCTGCAAGGCCCCTTCCTCCCTTGGAACAGCAGAAGGAGGCAGAGCAGAGAGTTTAATTTAAATCACATCTCCCAAGCTTGTTCTTTTCTCAATCAATATTGCTTTTTACATCATATCTAATCTCTCCCCCCCCCCCCAAAGTAAAATCTAATGAAATAATTCTAATGAATGTTTAATGATGTTCTTTTGTCATTATTAAATCTGTAATAAAAGTGTCTGCAGCCCTCCTCCTCCTCCCCTGCTCATACCCCCTCTGCCAGCCCTCCCTCTCCCCTGCACACCCCTCGCTGCTGTCTCTCCTGTCCCCTCCTGGCTGTGACAACGGCGGCTCCAGACCTGCAAACAGGAAATGAGAAAAGGAGAAACAGGATATTGAGTTTTGGATGCTATCTGGATGGGTAATATCACCCCTAGCTACTGAGCAGAGCAGCCCTTCTCCTGCCAGGCATACTAATGGAGGCTTCCTGGAGCCAGGCAATAAGGCAGGACAAAATCAATATGAATTGATAACTCCCAACTTGCAGCCTGACGACCTGGAGAGAGAGAGGCTTTGTTTTGGGGGGGGTTGTGTCTTGTTGGAACAAGAGGAGAGAGAAAGGAGCTGCTGGTTCCTTTCTCAGGGGAAGGCACGGAGGAGCTGCTTTGCTGGTTCAGCACCAGGACACATCTCTCCCCAGAGGGGTGGAAGCCTCGTGGAGATGCAGTTCTGGGCTTTCCAAGAGCTCAGGGTGGAGTTGAGGGGCAGCCTGAGCCCTGACTTGGGGCAGCTCGCCAAGGCTTGGAGGAGAAAATCATGTCAAAGCAGCAGAGGGCAATGCCATTCTCTGGGCAGGAGCCCCCCTTCTCCCTCCTGCACAAGAGGCTTTGCCCCCCTGTTCTGGCAGCTCACACAACATCCTGGGGGAAGCACCAAGTGCAGGAGCCCACAGGAGCTGCTGAATTCCAGCAGGAACTTCACAGGGGCTCCAGGAGGAACAATCCTGCACCAGCCCCCACCAGCCCTGCCCGGCCCTGCTCAGCTCAGGGGGAAGCTGGGGGATCCCCACAGCCTCCTCTGGAGATATTAGCCAACAAAAAGCATCCAGGGCACACTCTGGAGAGCCCAAAGCTGCAGCCCAGTTCCAGTCCAGTGCAGGTCTGTGGCGGTTCAGCAGCTGAATCCCACCTTCCTACAGCTCTGAGACAGCCTGAAATGTGGGATCAGTGCTGGGCAGGAACGTTTTAGCCTGTGCTGTGCAGAGCTGAGGGGGCTGGCAGGGGCCGAAGCCCCCAGCACGCTGCCCCAGTGACAGGGAGCGTTCTCAGCCCAGGAGGGCTCTCACAGGGCTGTGGTGTGAGGCAGCTGGGATGGGGTCAGGCAGGGTGTTGAAGGGCAGCAGGGGAGTGCTCAGGGTCCCTGTGCTGCTGCCATCCCTCTGCTCTGGGGGGTCTGGAAGGGCTCTGCTGGCTTTTGCTCCTCAGGAGCAGCAGTAAGTGCTGGCTGCACTCCCTGCAGGCGTGGACCTGCCGTGCTCTCCCCCTGCACAAACCCCCTGCCTGGGCCACTCACCACCCCTCCAGCCCCAGCAGGTCCCTGTGGGGACACAGACAAGTCAGCCTCCCGTTTTGAGACCTGCTTTCAGCACCACCAGAGCTCTATGTGCAGGGAGCTGCTGTGGGGTGCAGAGTGGGATGGTTTGGGACAGGGGGTAAGGTGCAGCAAACGCACCCAGCCCCCCTTCACACACACCCCCCCCTCCCCTGGCAGTGGGAGAAGAAGGGGCTGGGGAGGCTTGGGGGCCCACACTGTTTTGTTAACATTCAGCAGTGATATGACAGGCACCCTCTGAATTCTGGGAGATTTTAATAAAGAAGACAGGCCTGTGAAATTTAATAAGAGAGTTCATCAGATTATATGGTGATGGCTCAGTGCCACCGTGCTGGCAGCAATATCCTCACCGTGGGGGGGTTTAACCCCTTGAGGGACAGAGCAGCAGCAACCTATTAAATCTTTCAGCAGCATTTCACTCGTGTCACTTCAATATTTATGAAGCTCTCAGGCTTTGGGAACCTCTTGGTGTAGCTTTGGGAGCCTCTCTGGTGTAGCTTTGGGAGCCTCTTGGTGTAGCTTTGGGAGCCTCTTGGTGTAGCTTTGGGAGCTTCTCTGGTGTAGCTTTGGGAGCCTCTTGGTGTCACTTTGGGAGCCTCTTGGTGTAGCTTTGGGAGCTTCTCTGGTGTAGCTTTGGGAGCCTCTTGGTGTAGCTTTGGGAACCTCTTGGTGTAGCTTTGGGAACCTCTTGGTGTAGCTTTGGGAACCTCTCTGGTGTAGCTTTGGGAGCTTCTCTGGTGTAGCTTTGGGAGTCTCTTGGTGTAGCTTTGGGAACCTCTCTGGTGTAGCTTTGGGAGCCTCTCTGGTGTAGCTTTGGGAGCCTCTCTGGTGTCACTTTGGGAACCTCTCTGGTGTTGCTTTGGGAACCTCTCTGGTGGTGGTTTTGCTCTTTTGCCCCTGGTTGGGGTTTTTGGCAGTGCTGGTGCTTTGGTTGGGTGCTTTGGGGGGGTTTTTCCCCCCTTCCCCAGCGTTGTGTTGTTGCTGATATGAAGTGAATGAAGAGCCTGTAACCCCTCCTGAGTGGCTGCTGGGGGTGGTTATAGGGGCTGGCCAAGCAGAGCCACACTTAGGTGCAGGGTTTTTTGGGGGTTACATGAAATGCTGCGCAAGGTGCTGGATGCAGAACCCTGGGGGAGATCTCCCTGCTGCATGCTCCATCCCCAAACCCTTCTGTTCTGCTCCACTCACCCCTGTGTGCCCAGCAATGGATGGAGAAGGCCAGGCCACCCCCAAACTGTGAAGCTGCTTTGGCTCCCAACCCCTCCTCCTGCCTTCCAGGGAAGCATTTAAGGGAGATGCCCAACACTTGTCCTTTTAAAGGTGCCTTTTCTCTGCTCCTGGGGGAGCACTCTGCAGGCAGTTTGGCTTTGCCAAGCTCTGACTTGGGAAGGTTTCTGCACCCCTGCTCACATCAGAGCTTCAGAGGGAAGGGAGAGCAAAGGCAACTTGCCCCTAAATTACTCCTCCCCTCTCTGCCCCCGAAGTTGCTGGGAGAAGCCAGGAGGCAGCAGAAGGGCTTTGTCCCCCCCAGCCCCGCGGTGCCAGCCCGTGTGCCGCGCTGGGGCCTGGAGGAGCCCGTTGTGCCGCTGCCCCCGGCTCCCTGGAGTGTCCCTTGGCCCGTCACACGCGCTCAGCCCCCGGCCCCAGGCCTGGAGAAGGGGCTTTGCCGGTTCCACTTCAGTATTTCAGACGGCTACGATGGATTTTGCAGCTCGGTGTTAAGCAAACAGACCTCGCTTGAGCCTGGACCGCTTCATTTTGGCTAAACCCTAACTAAACAGGGCAGCTTCACCAAGCACAGGCCTCCCAGCTTATCCCTTGCTTCGTTAACACCTTCTAATCCCACCGAGGCCGTCGTTGCTCCCCTCAAATTACCCTTCCCAGGCCAGGGTTCGGTGCCACAGCAGAGCAGAGACAGCTCGCTGCTCAGCGCATCCCCATCCGCTGCGGCTGGGAGAGCCTTGGCCCCGGCTCCCATGGGGACCCAGCAGGGATTCACGGGCAGCTGGGCCTTGGGGTGTTCCACCAGGGCTAAGGGCTGGGGAATGAACCCCTTGGGATGTCTGGGGAGGGGTCTGGGGGCTGCTGAGGCACGTGCAGAGGCAGAGAGATGCTGTGCTGCAGCTCCTCTCCCACTGCCCCGCGCTGGGAGCTGCCCTGGGACCAGCTCTGGCTCCTGGTGGGAGCTGCCCTGGGACCAGCTCTGGCTCCTGATGGGCTCTCCCTGCTGGGAGCTGCCCTGGTACCAGCTCTGGATCCTGGTGGGCTCTCCCTGCTGGGAGCTGCCCTGGGACTGGCTCTGGCTCCTGGTGGGCTCTCCCTGCTGGGAGCTGCCCTGGTACCAGCTCTGGATCCTGGTGGGCTCTCCCTGGTGGGAGCTGCCCTGGGACCAGCTCTGGCTCCTGGTGGGCTCTCCCTGCTGGGAGCTGCCCTGGTACCAGCTCTGGATCCTGGTGGGCTCTCCCTGGTGGGAGCTGCCCTGGGACTGGCTCTGGCTCCTGGTGGGCTCTCCCTGCTGGGAGCTGCCCTGGGACCGGCTCTGGCTCCTGGTGGGCTCTCCCTGCTTGTTGTGCTCCTATAAACCAGTGGCAAACGGCAAGAGACAGCGAAGCTGCAGGAGGGATGAGGGATGGCCAATAACTGTGTAGCTCCTCGCCTCAGGGTGCTGCAGGGACTGGGGTTTTGGGCAGATGTTGGGCATCGCTGTAGAGTCCAGGCATGAAGAAGCAGCGGGGGTGGGATGTGGGGGCTCAGGCAGGCAGCACCCGGCTCCCTCCACAGCCCCACACACCTCGCAGCGGGTCTGGCCTCCAGCCTGGCATCAGAGCTCTCCTGAGACCTCCTGGATCTCCCCCGTGCCTGGGGGATGAGCTGCCCCCGAGCTGCCCGCGGGTGCTGCCAGGCTGCTCCCCTGCCCCCAGCAGCGCTGCTCTGGCCCCACACGTCCTCCAGAGCGAGGGAAGCGCTGCCAGAGCCTGTCCCCGCGGCCCCCAGCCCCTCTCCCGGCGCTGACCCGCGAGGGACCGTCCCGCTCCTCCAGAGCCGGCTCCGCGGCTCCCGGGGCCGTTCCCAGCCGCAGCCCTCCCCAGCGCCGGGATCCGAGGCTGCGGACCCCGGGGAGCGCCTGCCCCTGCCCGCTGGGCGCCTTCCACACGCCCCCAGCGACGAGGAAGCCTCAACGCACCGTCTGCGGGGCAAATCTCAACCTCCGAGGGGTTGCGAGGAGACAAAGCGCGCTCAGGAGGGGATGGGGAGACCCGGCCGGCCCCTGGTGGGTGCTGGGGCTGGGGAGTGCTGCTGCCGAGGCTGCTCTCTGCATGTCACCGTGGCTGCTGCTCCTCAGAGCACCGTCCCCGTGAGCTTTGGGAACCCGCTGCCTTGCGGGACCGGCGCTGGGAGCGGCTCTGCGCTCGCAGCCTCCCCCCGCCCGCAGCCCAGACGTGCTCCTGTTCCCATGGCAACGCAAACAATATTACCTCGCCTTAAACGGATTCGGGCAATATTAAAACCAGGCTCTTTAGGAATTCCTGCTGTTGGAGGGGCTGAGAATTTTAATCTAGTGTAATGTGAGCTGACACCGTGTTTATGAGCCGCTCGCCCCGTGTTTGCTTCAATTAGCGCGGAGCGGAGAGGATCCGTGTCGGGGGCAGCAGCCTGATTGAGTTACAGCACAGCCCCTCGCAGGCTCCCTGCGCCTCCAACCAGCCCCTTCCACAGCAACCGGCGAGTGACAGCGCCCCCGGGGCTCCTCAACCGCCCGGTGCCCGCCGCAGGGCGCCTCTGCCTGGCGAGGAGCTGGCTGGGTGACAGAGCCCAGAGCGGGGTGAGCAGTGCCACGGAGCCCGGTGTGAGGCTGTGGCCAGGGCAGTTCCACAGGGATGGGCTCTGGGGCCACTCTGGTTCAGCATCAACCACCTGGGTGAGGGGACAGAGGGACCCTCAGCAATGGCACCAAACTGGGAGCACTGGCTGATTGCCCAGAGGCTCCCGGGGTCAGGCACCAGTATCCTCCCACCCCAGCCTGAAGGGCGGGAGCGTTGGCAGCTCCACGTCAGCGCCGCGTCGCCGTCCCTGCGTGACCCCAGGCAGCTGTGCCTCGGCTCCATCCTTGGCTCTGCTTCTCTTGACTGTTTCAGTTCTGTACCAGAAGGATGTCGGGGCTGGAGAGGGAGAGATTTGGACTGGGCTGAGGGTCGGGCTGGGGTTGTGCCTGGAACCCTCTCCCGGTTCCCTCCTTCGTGGAGACGGCGAGGGGTTGTGGCTAGAGGCTGCTCTTTCCTCCAGCTTCTCCAACCCTGCTCCCATGATTATTTTCCAAGTGTGAATCACACAAAGGGGAAGAAGGGGGAGAGAGAAAGGAGGATGCATGCAAACACAGCGCCACAAAGCAGAGAGAAACCCCACACCACTCCAGCTGGAGTGTCCCAGGCACTTCAGCCGGGAGCCACCGCACCGCACAAATCCACGCTGGTATTTGGAAGGGCTGAGCCCACCCCTGTAAAGCCTCTTCATCCTGCTCCACAGAGTTTGCCAGGAGGATTAACCCAGTCTTGTTCTCAATCCCAGTTTATGAGTTCCCTGCTGGTGGGGAAGATCCTGTGTGTTTAAACAACAGCCTAATTAATCCCCATTTTATTACTTTCTCTTGTCAAGTGGCTAAATAGAAGCTGTCAGCCGGCAGCCACCACCGCTCACATTTGTTTAGATCCCAAATTACTTCATCAGAACCATCTGCTCTGCGTGTGGGGCACACAGCACTTGTTTATCCCTCTCTCTGGACGCAGCGTGGGGCACAAGCCGCCTCCCCCACGGGACTCCCCGTGCAAGGCTCCCCCGGGCCCCGGGGCCCGTCCTGGAGGGGTCCGTGGAGGGCTCTGGCCAGCAGCAACCGAACAAAGGCAGGCAGGGAGGAGCAGGGGCCACTTGCCTGGCAAGTCTGTGTTGCCCCTGGTACCCTGCAGGGTGAGAAAGCCCCAGAACACAGCTGGGACGGATGCTGTTCGCTGGGCCGTGTCAGCACGGCTCCAAACATCCCGCTCCTTCGTCCCCGGGCTTCCCCAGCCCCAGGGCTGAGCTTCCCTGCGCCGGTGCCTGAGCCGCAGGGCCCTTGTTTGCAGGCTGTTCCAGACCAAGTGCAGCAGCTGCCTGAAGGCCATCGGCCCCTCCGAGCTCATCATGCGGGTGCTGGAGAACGTCTACCACGTGCACTGCTTCTGCTGCTGCGAGTGCGAGCGGCGGCTGCAGCGCGGAGACGAGTTTGTGCTCAAAGAGGGGCAGCTCCTGTGCCGCAGCGACTACGAGAAGGAGAAGGAGATGCTGAGCGCCATCAGCCCAGCGCCCACCGAGTCGGGTGAGGGGCTGGAGCCGTGCTGAGGGGGGAGCAGAGCCAGCCTGCTCCTTGGTTAGTGTTAGGGGTCTTCAGAGGGAGGTGCAGGCAGGTTGGGGGTTGTACATCCTCTGCCTTTGGGAAACAGCTCCTTCCACGGGGAACAGATCTTCAGGGGGCTCTGGCCAGGCTGCAGCAATGGGATGAAGGGCCAGGTCCTGCACTTGGGCCACACCAGCCCCAGGCAATGCCACAGGCTGGGGCAGAGGGGCTGGAAAGCTGCCCAGAGGGAAAGGCCCCTGATGGGCACTGAAAGGAGCCAGCAGCGTGCCCAGGGGGAGGCCGAGAATGGAGCCGAGGGAGAAATGGAGCCCTGAGAGGGGTGTGAGCCCCTGTGCCAGGCTGCCCAGGGAGCTGGGGCAGTGCCCAGCCCTGCAGGGACCCCAGAGCCGTGGGGCTGAGGGAGAAATGGAGCCCTGAGAGGGGTGTGAGCCCTGTGCCAGGCTGCCCAGGGAGCTGGGGCAGTGCCCAGCCCTGCAGGGACCCCAGAGCCGTGGGGCTGAGGGCTCAGTGGTGGCCGTGGCAGGGGGAGGGCTCAGAGCTGGGCTCCAGCAGCTCCAGGGGCTTTCCCAACCCGAGTGACTCCATGAACTGACAGCGTTGCCCTGAGCCCTCAGTCTGTGAGCTCCCCTGGCTTCACTCTGCCCTTCAAAAGGCTCACAGGGAAGCCCTGCCCTGGGAGATGGCCCAGGAGGGCCCCTCTCCGCTGCAGCCCCGTGTTCCCCCGCAGTGAAAAGCGAGGACGAGGACGGCGGCCACTCGCACGGCAAAGGCAACGAGGAGAGCAAAGACCACAAGCGCTCCAAGCGCCCGCGCACCATCCTGACCACGCAGCAGCGCCGCGCCTTCAAGGCCTCCTTCGAGGTGTCCTCCAAGCCCTGCAGAAAGGTACCAGGAGGCCTCTCAGCACAGCCCCTCCCTCGGATCCTTTCCGAGGTTCTGATGGAGCTTCTCTGTGGACAGGTGAGAGAGACCCTGGCGGCCGAGACGGGCCTGACCGTGCGGGTGGTGCAGGTGTGGTTCCAGAACCAAAGAGCTAAGGTGAGCGAGGTTTCTCGGGACACAGCCGGGTCTCGCCTGCCCGTGGGGTGCCACAGATGCTCACACAAGGACGAGGCAACGGAGGAATTGCTTGGAAGGTGGCTAGAACAGCGCAGGCCCAGCCCCACCTAGTCCTACAGCTCGAATCCAGCAGCAGCGAGCACAGAAACACGAGAACCGATGAATTCTAGGTGTCTGCAGGATGATTTGTTTGGGTTTGGGTTTGGTTTGGTTTATTTCTCACTTGCTTTCCCCACTCCCACTAGAGACTGGAGGGATCCCCCACTTCCTTCTTCCAGGAGTAGGAACGTCGCCAATTTTGCCAAATTTCAGGTGTAAAACCAGGAAATGTGTGGCTCAAAACCCCTGTTAGCAAGGCAAAGCCCCGTGGCCTGTCAACTGCAAATGGCATCTCCCACAAAGGCTTCTCAAGCAGGGGCAGAGGAGTCACCCCGAGGAGCCCGAGCAGGCCCTGCTGTGTTAAACCCAACCCACTGCTCTCCCCTCCCAGTCAGAACTCAAATCCAGGGTCTGGGTCTCCTTGCAGATGAAGAAGATTGCTCGAAGGCAACAACAGCAGCAGCAGCAGCAGCAGGAGCAGGACCAGCTGGGCAACCCTCGCCTGGGGACCGGGAGAGGGACGGGGCGCAGCAGCCGGCAGAGCAACGACGACAGCGAAGGTGAGGAGCCCGGGCAGGGGCTGCGGGCTGGGCTGGGGGAGGCACTCAGAGAGGGAATGTGTGCAAGGACAGAGCAGCCAGAAACATGCAGCCTGGCTTGGAACTGGTGTGTACGAGCTGGAATGAGCGGGGAGCCTTCAGACTCAGCTTGCTGGAGAGACTCAGCTTGCTGGAGAGCAGCTCTGTGGATACAGCTCTGGTGGGCAGCAAACCAAACGTGGGCCAGAAGGAGCTCTGTGTGTGTGTGTGTGGAGCTGCTCCACTTGGGCCACCAACCACTCAGAGCAGGGTGAATTTTTGCGAGGGTGCTCTGCCCTGTCGCCCAGCCTCTGCTCCAACACACCCTCCCCGGTTGTGTCCTCAGACGGCGCCAGCGTTCACGGCCTGGATGGGCTCCTGGTGCCCTACCCCCGGCTGCCCCAGCAGCAGCTGCTGCCCCTGGAGCAGAACGGCTACAGCACAGACCTGTACAGACAAGGGCTGACGCCACCTCAGCTGCCCGGAGACCACCTGCACCCCTACGGTAGGGGACTGGCGCGGGGTTGTCCCCCCCCTGCGCCGAGCCCGCCCGGAGCCCTCCGAGGCGCCGGGAGCCAACCGTGCCGCGGCTGCTGATGGGGGCAGTGGGGAATCCACATACAGCCCTTGGACCTTGGTGCTGAGGCTTTCTCAGGCCACAGCCTCTGCCTGGGCTCTGCGAGGGGCAGGGCCTTCCCTCCACCCCACACAAAATACCCGGGGAGGGAGGAAAGGGTTGGGGCTTCCCCTCTGCTCCAGGAAAGCCACAGCTGAAGCACAGCGTCCAGTCCTGGGCTCCCCCGGCTCCAGAGAGACAAGGAACTGCTGGAGAGAGGCCAGCAAAGGGCTACCCTGATGCTGAGGGAACTGGAGCGCCTCCCTGATGGGGAAAAGGCTGCGGGAGCTGGGGCTGGGATTCTGTGAGGCTGCCCCCGCGTGTGGCCAGCCCGCTGCCCGTTGCTGAGGGTGGGACACGGCCCTGCCCTCACCCTCACTCGGCTCCTTTTCCCTCCCCTCTCCTAGACTCAGAAGGAGTTTTCCACGATATGGACAGTGACAGCATCAGCCACCTGGGAGACTGCCTGCTGTCCACAGCCGAGGCCAACCTCCTCCAAGCCCGCGTGGGCAACCCCATCGACCGACTCTACTCCATGCAGAGCTCCTACTTCACGTCCTGACCTCAGACAAGCTCCCCAGACTCTGCACGAGCGCTCTCGGATGGATGGATGCTGCTCCCGACTCAGAACAAGGGCGGGGGGAGAGGAAACAAGACCGAGACCTTCAGAGACGTTCCCCGAGCGCTGCACCCCGGAGCAGGCGACTGGGCTCCGCCACGCTCTCAGCGGGGACTCGTGGGGACCCTTCGCAGCCTGAAGGACTTTGGATCACCTCTCTCCCCCCTTGTTTCTTCCCTAGCCACGAGTAGATGGATGGTATGATGTTGTTTAGCTGTAACTTTAGCAGTTTGTCCAGTGTTGAAGCTTTTGAGCATTTTGTCCTGCAAGCAAAGACTGGCCAAAGCTGAGCAGAGCTGCCCCTGGGAGGAGGAGCTGCCCTCCCTTTATTTAAGCCTCGGTCGCAGCCGAGCTGCTCGCTGTGCTGCTTCCCCTCGTTCCCCAGCCCAGGGGAAGGGGACAAGGGACAAGGCTCACTTTCATCAGTAAAACCCCAGGTCCTGAGGCGTCCCTACGGGCTGCTGCTGCCTCAGATGTGTCCCACGTGGCTCAGCCCAGGGCAGTTCGTTAACGTCTGACATTTCAGCAATGCCCAGCGCTTGGGGCCCCGACTGAAACGTCCCTGCTGCGAGAAACAACACGAGAGTCATCCCCTGTGGCATCCCAGGGGAGTGTAACACACTCCCAGCGAGCTCCCCATCGCCTCTGTGTCTGCCTGTCTCGACAAGACCTGTTTCACTCCCTTCATGGACAGAAGGAGTTGTTCTTCCTACACGACACACCGATTTCCATTCGTTTCCTTTTAAACCAGCAAAGTGACAGCAGGACTCAGCCAAGAGAACCTCCTCGAGCTGTGTGTTACTTGTAGAGGCTCTTGCACTAGAGATGGTCTCAGTTTAGATGGAGTTTTGAGAGAATGTTACAGTGAACCACGTGCAAATCGATGTTTCTCCCAAATACCAGAGACAGCTTCACCTGCTGACATCCCCCCTCCTCTTCCTCGTGATCTAGTGCTGTGATGTGCTGATGGTTTGGGGGCTTGGGGTTGGGGTTTTTTTTGCATGTACCTTTGAAAATAAACAAAAACCAGAATAACTGGGGAAAAAGCAAAAGGACAGAGTTGCTTTGAGCATCCCCAGGCAGGTGTCAGGGGTGAATCTGCTCCCCACTGTATCGTGCAGAGGGAGAATATAGCCCTTGCAGCAACTCTCATAGCAATGAGGGGCTTGGAGGGGGCACATGGCAGAAGTGCCAGTGAGCATGAAGGGGGAAGAGGCTGAAGTAGCTTTGTGTGGGTGCACAGAAGGGATGTGACCCTTTGGCAGGCTCAGGCCACCCCCGTGCACCCCAACCACCCACAGACAGCAGTGAATGGAGCCCGAGTTCCACCACCCTTGAGGAAACTCTGCTTGGGGGTGGGGGGAAGGAGCAGGAAGAGGCTGAGCTGGCTCTGTGGCACAGCAAGGAACAGAATCCCACGCACCTCAGGCAACACCCACACTTTTTGGCTCTCCCTTTTTGCTCTGCACAGTCCAGAGGCAGAACAATTGCTCTCCTGGAGCAGGGAGGCAGAGGCCCTTGGCTGGGAGGGAACTGCTCAGGAGGGTTTGGGGATGCCCACTGCTCTCTGGAGGAGAATAAAGGTGAATAAAAGCCAGTGGAGGTGACAGAGGGACCAAGGAGGTGAAAAACGCTCCCCTGTGCCCACACAATTTCCCTCAGAGAGTCACCTGGCCAGCAGCCAAGCCAAGCAAACGTGTGTGTGGCTGGAATGTGGCTCCCTACAGCTCCCTGCCCTCCGTGGCTGCCAGTTTCAGACCCAGCCCTGCCAGCAGCACTAAATCTCTCCCCGTGGCTGCGGACACCAAAGGAACAAACTGATTTATGGCTCCTTTAAGTAAGAGAAGCAGAGTGTAAAACGAGAGTATTTTCTGGATGAGAAATTAAAGGGATGTTTTTGTCAAGTTCCTCATTCTAGGGCCGTGTGTAATTTACCTTCTTGGTTTTACAAGTTCCACTTGAAAGGAAAAGTGGCATCAACAAGGAGTTAAAGCAACAGGCTGAAGAAAGGCCCGACACACTCAACTTCACAGCCTGAGAGATCTAAACCATGAAGAAACTGAGGGAAAACAAAGCAGAGCATTAACTAACCTAATGATCCTTGGCCCTCTCGTACCTCAGAACTCTTTGCATGTATTAATTAATTATCCCTCATTACCCCCCAGCCCAGGAGGAGTTATTTCAGAGATGAGTAAACAGAGGCATAGAGTATGTCAGGACTAGGTTCTAGGGCCACAGGGAAAGACAAGGGGTAAGACAGAAAAGAGATAAGTTAAAACAGAACCGCCCCTGACATCCAGTTTGCTCAATGCCAACCAAACTGCACGTGTGCCTGAGATCAGGAGCCAAGGAGAACGAACAGTGGAGAAAACACAGAACCAGGAGATGGAAACGTGCAGAGGCTGGGAAAGCCCACGCCAGAGACTGGTTTCACTCTCAGGTTTACAGAGGCTCCCTTGCAGGTTTAGACCTTGTGAAGGGTTGTGGAGCAGCCTCTGCTCCTTTTAGCTTTTATGGATAAGTAAGTTTCCAGTGACAGGACCAAAACACTTTGAACCAGCCAAGACAGTCCCTGATTAAGCTGATTAATCACAGAACACTGCAAATACAGATATGGACTCCTTTGGGGCCAAGAGGAAAGCAAGGGAATAGTCCCTGGCTTCTTCTAGCACAGGACAGCAAACTGTTGCTGCTCATTTTTCACAAGGAATGTGCCCAATCTGCCAGGGTTACAAGTTGATTTCCTCCAGAAACTCTTCCCAGGGAGCTGGCAAACTGGGGAAGGGAACAATTTTGGGTAGTGCCCATCAGCACAACACTCCCCTCCCCATTTCCATCGCACCTGAGGCGAGGGACGTACAAAGACGTTCCTTACCCAGAACCAAACCTGCAGCTGCCTCACTCGTGCTTCCTCAGGAAGCTTCTGTTTCCCTGTCTGCACGTGGAAAAGGGATGGAGCAGCATCCTCCTCTCCTCCCCCTCGGCAGTAACAAGTGAGCTGAGAGTGGTGTGGGCATGAGAGCACAAACGCCTGGCAGCTCAGCGGTTAACGCGCTGCAGCAATAGCGGGGCGGCCCAGGCTCCTGAGGAGGAGGAGGAGGCAGCTGGGCTTAAAGAAGGGGCCCAATGCACCTTAAACATAATGAAAAGTGGCTTTGCTGCTGCCAGGCTGACATTTCAATACAATGTCAACAACATGTAAAGCACCTCTGCTCCTGTCTGACGGCATCCTTAATAAAGCTCTTGGCACCGCGGGCGTCTGTGGCCAGGGGCTGCTGCCTGGTACAAACACAGCTCCACAGACTCCCCAGCACAGATCCCTCCCCCGCTCCTGGGAGCATTTGCTCCCTCTCCAAACTCATTTTGAAGCAAAGTGAGTGCCACCTCCTTCTCCCAGCTTTCATGTCAGCAGCCACAAGGGCTCTGCTGGGAACAAGGAAAGGAAAAGGCTCCTGCAGGTGTGTGTGAGGGGCTTCAGACACCATCCTGACACCATCCCAGCGAGACGGGCGAGGGGGAACCCAGCAGGCAGCTCTTGGAAGAGCTCAGCGTGCATCTGCTGTCCCTCTCCCCAGAGGAGTTAAACTCTGCCCAGCTGGAAGATGCCAAGGGGTGTTTGCCAACCCCCACCGAGGCGAGCACTTGGACCCAAGCCTGCCTGGAACCTGAGTCAGGATCAATGTGTCCCAGGAAGGGGGAATGAACCCCTGGGAACCAGGCCCAAGCCAAGTTTCCTGGTCTGTGCCTCACCCTCTCTTAGAGGCACAAAACCCCCTCACAGGCTGTGCTTCCAGAGGAAGGCTCTGCTGGTGAGGCACGCGGTACTTTGTGTGTGGTTTCTGTTTTGGTTCCCTGTAGCTCGTCTGGAAAACCCAGTCCCTGCTCCAGAGGCAAAGCTGTTCCTCTGCAGCTCCACTGGCACAGTCAGGCCACAGAAACTCATTCTCCTGCCTCAAACCGTGCCCCAAAGGATTTTACAAGGGTTAAACTCTTGCTTGGCAGAGATTCTCAGTCCCACAGTTGCTTTCAGACACAACACACTGGGGCAGACCCAGGGGCCCCAAAGCTCTCCCTCTGCAGACGTGCTCACAGCTCTCACAGCCTTGGGTCTCAATCCCACTCCTCCTCACACCATCTACTGCTGCTTTGTGTCTTTTTTCCCCCTCCCTCCACTAGTTACAGCCCAGAAACAGCCCCTCCTCAGGGCTGGGGCTCTTTGTTCCCCCACGTAGGGCCAACAGAGATGCTCTCCCACAGCCCTGCACGCGCAGGTCTCTGTTGTGGCGGGGACAGAGCAGCCAGAGCTCTGAAATCCTCGGCTCTGCTGCCGTCTCCAAGACTCCCTCTGCTGTTCTACCCCAGCAGGACGGGGCTCCAACCCCCCACAGCACCCCCAGACCCAGGGGCCTGCACGGGATGTTTTCAAGTGGGTGAAGAAACGTCCTTGTAGTGGGTCCAGCTCTGAGAGCAGCTGCCACTGGCAGTGAGGAAAAGCCAGAACCGGCTTTGGGTCTTTTATTAGTGGGATGAAAGGAAAATACAGTGCCTAATTACCAAAGGAACTGATGAGGAGCACCAAGGGGTTGTCTTTAGCTTTCAGCCCTTACCCAAGCACATCTGCAGGTTGCTGCTGATCCTTTAGTGTCACTTCAACCCAGTCCTGTGATTTATTTACTTATCAAGTGTTCAGAGGCAGCTCAGCAGACAAAACCCAACGCTGGCAGCACACAAGTGCCAACGGCTCAGGAAGGCTCCAGCAGCCCGGTCAGAGTCCAGCAGTGGGCTGGAGACCAGCACAGTGTCACCACAACCGAGCAGACCAGGTCACAGGGCAAAAGCCAACCCCACCAAGCCTTGGAACGATACTCCAGAGGACACAAAGTCTTTCCACTCCCTCCAGAAGGTGAATGTTAAGCTCCGAGGCTCCCCTATGAAGAAACAGCACAAATAAAAGCATCAGGTGGGCTCCATGCCCACGTGGGGCCCTTGTTGGGAGGCAGATTTCCACGTCAAGCCACGGAAGCAGCTTCCATTCGGGTGACTCCTGCGTGGCAACACGTTTATTGCTCCACAGATGCTGACAAGACCTCAGGCAGAGCGCTGCAAACTGACCCACCCCAACAAAACCGTTCTGTAGGTATCACCACGCAGGGCTGATGAACAGGGCCAAAAACCCCTGACTTTACCTCAGCAAAGCTGCCTTCCTCCCAGGATCAGCTCAGTCTGACACTGAGAACAAGCAACACCTTTGCAGAGACGCGCTGCTGCGTTCACGTTGTTACAGGGGGGTGCCACAGGCCCCCAACAATCCATGAATTCCCACACTTTCAGCTTGACTACATCCCTGTGGGTGCTTTGTGTTTTTCTGAGGGGAAGGTGAGGAGGAATAAGACACGTGCCTGTGTGTGTTGTGGGCTGTACACTTCCACTCGGTGTGTCTAAACCAACGTCCCTCGAGCAGATGGGGAGAGAGGCCACGTGCAGGGAGGGTTTGGGCCGCGGTGTGGAGGCAGAGCCCCACTCACCTCACGTGGAGGGCTTCACCCTGTCTGCACAGAGCAGGAAGGCGTTGACGTGGTCGCTGCAGTTGGTGACGGTGGCCTGGTTCTCCTTCAGGCACTGCTCGAAGGCGGCGAACGGCTCGGCGCAGTCACGGCGGATCTGCTGCACGATGGGGCTGGGGCACAACACGGGGCCCTCAGCTCCTGCACCCCACGAGCCTCACAGGGCCGACTGCCCTGGGCTCATAGAGACCTGAACGGCAGGGGCTGGGAGGGATCCACAGAGATTATATAGTCCAAACCCCTGCAGCTTCCCATGGCTCAAGGGGCACGGGAGGGTGGTCCAGGGTCCTCCTGAGGAGCCTCCACACCCTCCCTGGCCTCTCTCCAGCCCTTCCCTGTGTGTCTGGAGCTGGGGGAGCCCAGCACTGGGCACAGGACCCCAGCTGAGGCCTCCCCAGGGCAGAGCACAGGGGGAGCAGAACCTCCCTCGACCTTTTACCCACACCCAAAGTCCCCCAGGCTGCCACTGGCCTCGTAGCCCACGAGGACACGTTACTAGCCCACGTCTAGCGCGTCTCCAGCACTCCCGAGAGCCGCATCCCGCCCAGGCCCCTTCCCGCACTCACTGCGCGGCGGCGCAGCGGGACATGCTGAGGCGCAGCCTGTGACAGTCTCGTTGCCAGGAGGCCGGGCTGGCAGCCACACACTGCCCGTACTGCTCCATCTCACTACGGCAGTACCGTGCCGTGATCTCCAGGGCCGCCTGCCTGCGGGTACAGGGGGGGACGGGGGCGGTACAGGGGGGTCGCTGGCACCGGCAGCAATGGCGGCGGGGGGGGGGGGGGCTGCGTGAGGCGAAACGCGTCCCGGCTTCCCGCCTCCCGTTACTCACATCCCTCCGCCGAGGCTGCGCCGCCGCTCTGCGCATGCGCGGGGAAGGGGGGGGGTGAAGGAGAGTGACGCGTTTCCTCCACCGGCCTGTGCACATGCGCAGAGGGAAAAAGAATCCGTGCCGCTTTCCCGCCCACGCGCCCTCTACCGGAAGCGGAAGTGCGCGGCTTCTCCTCCGTCGCTGGGTGAAGATGGCGGCGGCCGCGGCTCCGGCGCCCGCGGACGAGCTGGTCTCGTCGGTCACTCTGTACCGCCGGAGGCCGCGGCTCCTTCACGCCACCGTCTTCCCTTTCGTGGCGGTGTTTTACCCGGCTTGGCTGTGGCTGGGGGCGCCGAGAGTGTGGGAGGCGCTGGGGGAGGCGGCGGCCGGGGATGAGGAGGGAGGCCCGAGGCCGGGCCCCGCTGCCCCCGAGGCCGCGCTCTTCGCTCTCGCCGCCATCGTCGTCGTTCATCTGCTGACGGCGCTGTCGGGGCTCTGGTCGGTGCACGCTCACTGCGCCCTGACCTGCGTGCGGGTGAGTCCCCGCGGAGGGGCTGCGGTGGAGAAACCCCCTCCCCGGGCGGGCGTTGGGGGAGCTGGTGGCGTTTGCACACACCAGCCCTGGAGAAGGTCTCTTGTGTGAGGGACGGGGTTCCGCTGCCCTCCCTGATCCCTCCGGGCTTTATGATCCTCAAGGACAGGATTCCTCTGTGATCCTGCCAGGGACAGGACTCCTCTGCCCTCCCTGATCCCTCCAGGCCCTGTCAGGGACAGGACTCCTGCCCTCCCTGATCCCCCCAGGCTCAGTGATCCCCTTTCCAAAGTGCTTCTGCTTTGCTTTGCAGGAGCCTTGTCCCAGGAAGGCCACGTTGGCCAAGGTTGTGCCGACACCGAATAACGGATCAGCTGAGCTGGTGCCTCTGCACCGAGAGCGGGTGAGGCCATGGCTGTTCCTCCCTCCCTGGGCTGCTGCTGCCTCCTGCTGTCAGCCTGCACCACAGTGCCTTCTGCCTGCTCTGCTGAGGGAGCAATCAGCTGGGGTTGCTCAGGAGCTGGGAGTGTTAAAGGTCGTGTGCTGCTTCCTGGTGTGTGCGGCACAGGCAGAGTCAAAGGATAACCAGAGGTGCCAGGGCTTGGGGCTTCTTTCCTCCCTCAGGCAGAGTCAAACCATAACCAGAGGTGCCAGGGCTTGGGGTTTCTTTGCCCCCTCAGCACAGGTTCTGTGTGGGGTGGCAGTTGTGCAGCTGCCTTGGTTTTTATCCCCTTCTCTGCAGGATGAGGACGGGCAGGAGGCTCTTTCCTTTGAATTCCAGAAAATCAAGTACTCCTGTGAGCTGGAAGGCAAGAAGCAGTTCCTCCCTGTAGCTTTCCCTGTGGAACACCCCCTCTCTTACTACCAGAGTGCCAGAGGCTACCAGGAGGACAAAGAGATCCGGGCAGCTGAGAGGAAATACGGGACAAACAAGTGAGTGCTGGAGCAGCCCAGGGCAGTCAAGGGCATCCAGAGGAGGGCAAGGGCACAGTCCTGCAGCTGGGGAGGAGCAACTGGGGCTGGGGCTGACCTGCTGCTTTGGTTAATGAAGGGTTCAACTCTTCCCCAGGGCTGAGATGGTGGTGCCAGAGTTCCTGGAACTCTTTAAGGAACGAGCCACAGCTCCGTTCTTCGTGTTCCAGGTAACGTGAGCGAGCAGGAGAGGGCTGTAAACACACCTCAGTGCTGGAGGCTGAGGGAGTTCCTCTGAGTGCTGCCTGGAGAGCTGTGGATCAGCTCCAGCTTCAGGAGCAGTTCCCACACTGTCACACTGACTCTGCTCCTGGGAGTGACTCTCCCTCGTGACTTTGCTGCTCCTGCAGCTCTGCCCAGCTGGTTTGATAAAGAGCACTTGTGACTCGAGGGCTTTCCTTTTCTGAGCGAGATCAGCCTGACCTGGGGGGGTCTTTTTGCCCCTCCAGGTGTTCTGTGTGGGGCTGTGGTGCCTGGATGAGTACTGGTACTACAGTGTCTTCACCCTGTCCATGCTGGTGGCGTTTGAAGCCTCTCTGGTGCAGCAGCAGATGAGGAACATGTCAGAGATCCGGAAGATGGGCAACAAGCCGTACATGATCCAGGTGATGGCAGCCAGACAGGACTCTCTGCACTCCCTCCCCTGGGCTACTTGAGGCAGGTCCCATTTCCCATCCTTCTCCTCTGACCCTTTTTGTTCTGGGGCTGGTTTTGTGTCCCTGCAGGTTTACAGGAGCCGCAAGTGGCGTCCGATCTCCAGCGACGAGATCATCCCCGGGGACGTCGTGTCCATCGGTGAGGCCTGCCAGGCTGCCTGCAGCCACTCCTGCTCTCACTGCACGCTCTCCCCAGCGCACTGAGTCGCTCAGGGAGTTGAGTTGGGTGTCAGTTAACAGTCTTGCTTTGGTTGGGAGTCCCTGAGGACTTGGACTGGCAGTTGTCACAGTTCAAGGGTCTGAGAGTTGACTCCTTGGGCTGGGTCTCTTGGATCTGCTGGCCCAAGGGAGGTAAATACCTGGATAAAGCAACCTCAGGTTCTTCATCTCAGCACTGTGAAGGTGAAGAGTTCCCTTCCCCCCGACAATACCTCCCCAGGGTGGAAAGGGGAAGGGCAGACCTCTCTCCTAACCCTGCTCTGCTTTCTAAGGCTGTGTGGTGCCCCTAAGAACTGACTTGTTGATTACCAACTTCCCTGGTCTTGCCAGAGGCCTCATCACCTTCAGACCCTTTTGTTTCCCAGCAGTGCTGAGTGAGCACGAGCTGTGCTGGGCTTGGCAGCCCAGGGGGAAGCCTCAGGGGTCTGCTGGGTGTCAGCTAGAGTGAAGGAGAGCTGTTCCCCTGCCACAGAGGCAGCCCAGGGTGGTCCCCTCTGCCCTGGAGCTCCTCAGTGCTGGTGGTTGTGTTTCAGGCCGATCCCCCCACGACAACCTGGTGCCCTGTGACGTGCTGCTGCTGCGGGGCAGGTGCATTGTGGACGAAGCGATGCTGACAGGGGAGTCTGTGCCCCAGATGAAGGTCTGTGTGCAGTCTCCTTCCTCCCTGCTCTCCCCTTGCTGCAGCCTGCAGCCAGTGCAGTGTTTGTGAGTTCCCCTGGTGTGAGTGCTGGCCCAGGCAGCCTGGTCTGTTTGTTACCAGCTCCCTGGCAGTGGCTGATGGTAAATGAGAAGCAGAAAGCTCTGTTTAGTCTGGCAGGGTCTCCATCCTCTGGCACTGAGCTCTGGGCCTTGGCATCACCCTCCTGCACGTTCCCCAGGCTGGATTCCTCTGGCTGGGTAGAGGTGGGAAGAGAAACGAGTGTAAAGCACTTCTTCCTTCCTTTTTTTGTCCTCAAAATGAGGGTTTCATGCTTGCAGAGCCTCCCTTGCTGCAGCCACTGTGCCAAGGCTGAGCCAGCCCCTGGATGCAGAACTCCCACTCCAAACCCAGACCCGTGGGGAAGCCAGGCAGGGAGTTCAGGTCTCAGGCTGCCTCTGGCTGAAGCTGGAACCATCCTGTGGGATGAGAGGAGAGAGAGGAGCAGCTGCAGTTCCCTTGGTGGTGGCTGTGCCTGAGCCCTGGCTGCTGTCCCACAGGAGCCTGTGGAGGATCTGAGCCCAGAGCACGTCCTGGACATGCAGACAGATTCCCGCCTGCACATCATCTTCGGGGGCACCAGAGTGGTGCAGCACATCCCACCCCAGAAAGCCAGCACAGGGCTGAAACGTAGGTACCAGCACAGGCTGTCTCTGAGAAGGGCACGTTCCCTGCTCACAGGCTCACCTCTAAGGGCTTTGGTGCAGGGTGGCACCGAGCTGCTCCCCTCAGCCCTGCTGCTGCTGCTTTACTGGGGGTTTCAGACTGAAATGGTGTTAGAATTGCCTGTGTCCCCTTCTAAGTGAGAGGAGGGTGTGGCTCCAAGCATTTTCTGTCTGGGATAAGCCCATCAAAGGTTTCCAGTGAGCTGCTTGTCCCCAACGTTTGTCTCCTGTTGCAGCTGTGGACAATGGATGTGTGGCCTATGCTCTGAGGACTGGCTTCAACACCTCTCAGGTAAGATGTGAACCTGCCCTTCTCCAGACAGGCCATGACAAGTGGTTTGTTTGGAGGAGGAATGAACAAGGTTGGTCTCAGTAGGCTGGTGTTTGGTGCAGAAGCCTGAGAGGCAGGGTTCTGTGTTCCTGCCGGGACGGGCTGCGCTGTGTGTGTGCTGCAGCCCCTGGTTGTCCCTGCCTGTCACACTGGTTGCTGGGGAACGGTGTCTGGGTGTGTTTGTAGAAGCTGGAGGCAGGGCCATGAGCTTTTTGCAGTTGAAAGCTGGAGGCTGCCTCGGAGGGAATCAGCTTGAGTCCCTGGGGAAGGTTTTGGGTTGGGAAACGGCCGAGTTGTAGGAAGGGGAACAGACTCAGGCTCCAGAACCTGCGATGGGGCGTCAGAGGTGTGGCTTGGCAGAGTGCTGTGTGCTGCAGAGCTGGCTGCTTGCACTGAAGGCTGTTCTCCTCAGGGGAAGCTGCTACGTACAATCCTCTTTGGGGTGAAGAGAGTGACGGCCAACAACCTGGAGACCTTCATTTTCATCCTGTTCCTGCTGGTCTTTGCCGTCGCGGCTGCAGCCTACGTCTGGGTCGAAGGTGAGGGTTCCTCTTGCCTCTTCCCAGGTCTCTACACAGCACCTTGTACCCAAAGCTTGTGGGGAGGACAGGGCCTAATTTCTGAGAGTTTGCAATAGCTGGGCTGGGCTGCCCCAGTGGTTCAGTGTAGGGGCCCACACTGCGTCCTGGATGCTTCTCTTGCCCTCCCACAGCCCTTCCTAGGTGGGTGAGCTCCTTTGTGGTACCCAGTTCTGTGGGGCACAGTCTGAGGAGGAAGAGGGAGGGTCACAGCTCTCCCTTCTCCATCCCCAGGCACCAGGGATCCCAGCAGGAACCGCTACAAGCTCTTCCTGGAGTGCACTTTGATCCTCACTTCGGTCGTTCCACCCGAGCTCCCCATTGAGCTCTCCCTGGCTGTCAACACCTCCCTCATCGCCTTGGCCAAGCTCTGTGAGTCCTGGGCCTGAGCTCAGGGAGAGAACTGGGGCTGCTGTCCCGGGTCTGGGACCGTGGGGACCCTGGGGGAGGGACCCTGGGGGAGGGACCCTGGGGGAGGGGCCCTTGGGGAGGGAGCCTGGGGAGGGAGCGAGGGTGAAATCACTGCACTGCCCCCAGTTTCTCTGCAGCATCTGGGGTTTGGAGCTGGTGTGTAGGAGAGGGTTGAAACCCCAAAGCCCAAAGCTGCTGTGCTTTGAAGCAGCTCCCAGATGAAGTGTAGGAGGGAAGTGCTTGCTCAGCAGCCCTGGCCTGAGCGGGTTCCTGGGTCTGACGTGGGGAAGTCCGTGACTGGGCTCTGTCACTGCTACAACTTGGTGCCTGTTGAGGTTTCAGGGCTCAGAAAGGGGAGTTTTGGGCTCATTGACTCCACCAGAGCACCGTGTGTGATCTCTCTTGGCACTCCTGTGCTGGCTTTGTGGTGGCTGATGCCTGACAGGAGCCCCTCTCCTCTCCTAGACGTGTACTGCACGGAGCCCTTCCGCATCCCCTTCGCAGGCAAAGTCCAGGTTTGCTGCTTTGACAAGACTGGCACCTTGACCAGCGACCACCTCGTGGTGAGAGGAGTGGCTGGGCTCAGGTGGGTCCCAGGGGGAGTCCCTGCTCCCACTTGCTGTGGCCTGAGCTTGCTGTGGCCTGTTCCCCTGGAGAACAAGCAGCATTCCAGTGGGGAAGAGCGAGATAAAGAGGGGTTCAGAGAGTGGCAGAAGTGGGTGGAACTGGGAGGAGAGGGGGTTGTTCTCTGGCTACAACCACAGGCCCTGGACTGGTGAATTTCATGGTCCTGAGGGGCTTCCTGCACAGGCTTTTGTGTGTAACCACAGGCTGCTGCTGCTCCTCCTTGCAGGGGCATCCTGCCTTCTCATTCCTCTGCCCTAATGAGCTGTGCCTGAAGGCTGGGAGCTGCAGCACAGACACAGCTCAGCCCTCCCTTCCTCCTTAAACAAAACACGCTGGTTCAGGCCTGTGCTTGGGGACTTGCTGTGGGGGGCTGTCAGAGGCGATGGGGCAGCGCCGGCTCTCCCGTGGCACAGGGGGAATCTGAGGGGTTGGGAAGGGTTGGAATGTGAGATGGGGGGTGTGTTAACGTGGGCAGGTCTTCTTTGTGCTGCAGGGATGGGAAGGAAGTGACACCAGTGTCTGACATCCCTGTAGAGACCCACCGAGCCATCGCCACGTGCCACTCGCTCGTGCAGCTGGATGATGGGACGCTGGTGGGAGACCCCTTGGAGAAGGCCATGTTGATGGCTGTGGACTGGACCCTGACCAAAGGTAAAGCCTGCTTCCACCCCCCTTCCCTGCTGGCCTGTTTCCATAGGGGGATGGGGGCTTTTGTAGGGGGGGAGAGGGGATGATGACAACGCTGTGCCAGTTCAGAGCCTGACACTGCGCAGTCTCTGCAGATGTCCTGTGCCTCCTGGCAGCTTTCTGAAGCACAGGCTTCATTCCATCTGGTGTGATCCCAGGAACTGGTCTGGGGCAGTGGGAAATCCTTGTGCTGCATGTTTGAGGGACAGCAAAGAGTCCCAAGTCCCTTCTGCACTGATTGTGCAGCCTCAGGACGTGGCCAGGGCAAGGTCACCGGGGTGAAAACACAATGGTGTGGGGTTTAGTTGAGCATGGCCCCTGGGCAGCCTCTCCAGAGGCTTTCTGCTCTGCCTGCTTGTCTTTATTACACACCCAGCTCACTAAAGTCAAAGCCTTTCAGACACTGTTGGTTTGTCCCGCTGAACCCACACCCTTGTGCCTTTTTTGCCTCTGGATTCCTGCCTGGGGTGATAACCTGTGCTGTAAACACACCTTCAGCCTGCTGTGTGGCTGCTCCTGCCACTGCACACAACTGTCCTGAGCACTTGTGCCCCTGAGTTGTTGGCAGGAGACTTTCCAGCTCTGTGTGCTCGTGTCTAGAGAGAGGAGCTTCGCTTGGTCTCGCTGACCTGTTGGTCCCTTTGGGACCCAAAGGGGAGGGATGTTGCCTTTTGCTTGTTTCAATCCTGAGGAACCCTTTCAGGATTTCCTGATCTCTTTGTTTCCAGATGAGAAAGTTTTCCCCAGGAGTATTAAAACTCAGGGACTGAAAATTCACCAGCGCTTTCATTTTGCCAGTGCCCTGAAGAGAATGTCTGTGCTGGCGTCCTATGAGAGGATCGGCTCCACTGACCTCTGTTACATTGCAGCTGTGAAAGGGGCCCCAGAGACGCTGCATGGAATGGTGAGCACCCCTCTGGGGCTTGTGCTCAGTCTCCCTCTGCCTCTGCTTCTCCCTGCCCAGGCTGGAGCCTTGAGGGATGGAGGGTTTTCACCCTCCACGTGCCGTGATAAACGGCCTCTGGGGCTGATCCCAGGCAGATGTGAACGTGGCCCTGTGTGTGGTGAGGGAGCCCTGGCACAGGCTGCCCAGGGAGGGTGTGGAGGCTCCTCAGGAGGTTCCCAAACCCCCTTGAGCCCCTTGAGCCCCTTGAGCCAGAGGAATCTGCTTTAGGGCTGGAGCAGCTCCAGAGGTTCCTTCCCACCCCCACCATTGTGTGATTCTCTGGTTCCACTGGCACAGGAGGAGAAACCCCTGGCCCAGGCTGCCCAGGGAGGGTGTGGAGGCTCCTTCCTTGGGGGGCTTCAAGACCCCCCAGGACACATTCCTGTGTGCCCTGATCTAGGTGGGAGCTGCTTTAGCAGGGGGTTGTGCTGGATGAGCTCTGCAGGGCCCTTCCAGCCCCCACCACTCCGTGTCCTGTTGCTTTTCCCCCCTCGAGCTGGGGAATCCCCTCTTTCACCCCTGATGGGGAAGAACCCTCCCAAAGGTGCCCCTTTTCCCCTGCCTGCAATATTTGATGTGAAGTGCTGCAAGATGCTGCTGGGTTGTGTCTGTAACTAACAGGAGGCTTTTTCTCACACCCTCTGTAGCTGTCCCAGTGCCCAAGCAACTACCACACCGTCCACAGGGAAATGTCACACGAGGGGGCAAGAGTGCTGGCCCTTGGCTACAAGGAACTGGGGCACCTCACTCACCAGCAGGTACCTGTCTGTTGGGAGCCTTGGAATGGGGCTGCTCTGGAAGGAAAGGGGATGGTGTGAGCAGGGCTGAGGGAGGGGATGGGGAAGGGGAGGGTGTCTGTTGCTCAAAGCTTCTGGAGACACTGTGTGGGTCTTCTGGGAAGGTCTCAGCCTCAGCATTGTGCTGCCAGCTTGGGATTCCTGCCTGCTGTGGATCAGTGTTGCTGTTTCCCTGGCCATAGAGCAGGGGCAGTCCTGGCCTTGAAGCAGCTGAAGAGGTTTAGCGCTCGCCCTCCCTGCTGGGAAGGGTTTCTGTGGGCATGGGGACCTGTGGCTGTTTCCAGGGCTGTCTCTGCGAGGTTTTGTGCCAAAGAAACGTTTCTTTAGGGCAGCTGGGGGATGGTCCAGGGTTGCTCAGTGCATCAGAGCCCCAGTTGTGTTGGCAGGGATGCTTTGCTGGGCTGGCACCAGCTCGCTGTTGGCTCTGGCAGGTGCGAGAGATGAAGCGCGAAGCTCTGGAGTGTGACCTTCGCTTTGTTGGCTTCATCGTGGTTTCCTGCCCTCTCAAAGCTGACTCCAAATCAGTCATCAGGGAGATCCAGAATGCATCACACCACGTAAGCCTCAGCAGCAGCTTGGCCTCCCTGGCAGCCACGGGGGACGTGGGGTTTGGGTACTGGGAGCCTTTGTGGAGCGAGGGCAGGAGGGAGTGGGAATGGTGGTGTCTCTGTGCTGGGATTTGCCCTGGCCCAGTGGCAGAGCCTCTGAGGTGCTGCACAGAGCTACAGCTCAGGAGTGTCTGCAGCACCCAGGATGGGCACAAGTCGCCTTGGGACTCGCTGTGAAGTGACATTTGTCTGCCCAGTGCTCACCTCTTGTCCCCTCTTGCTTTCCCCTCAGGTAGTGATGATAACAGGAGACAATCCTCTCACTGCCTGCCACGTGGCCAGGGAGCTGCACTTCCTGCAGCGGGAGCAGACCCTCATCCTGCAGCCTCCCGCCAGCAAAGGTACCACAGACACCTCCTGCAGGACCCTCCCCTGCGCTGGGCAGGGCTGCCAGCGCCAGGGCCTGCGTGTGGGAGCCTTCCTCACAGCCAGGCACCTCAGGCAGGCTCCTGCCAACCTCCTGCTGCTGTTGCCAGGCTGCAGCTGGCACTGGAGGTCCTTGGATGGCGCCGTGGAGCTGCCCGTCCTGCCCACCCCCCTGCAAGAGCTGACGCGGCGCTACGACCTGTGTGTCACCGGGGAAGGGCTCTCTCACCTCCACTCTGTGAGCAGCCAGCAGCTCCTGAAGCTCATCCCACACATCCAGGTGTTTGCCAGAGTGGTGCCCAAGCAGAAGGTGAGGGATTTTCAGCTGCTGGTGCTGTCCCTGGGGAGGAACAACCCCATCACCAGTACGGGCTGGGGGGGACCCGCTGGAGGTTGCTGTCCCTGTGCCCCCCGCTGGAGGAGAACCTGCTGCAGCAGGGGGTTGGGCTGGGTGAGCTCTGCAGGACCCTTCCCACACTGCCCATGCTGGGATTGTGCACGTGCCACGTTGTCCTGAAGAGCTGTGAGCCTGTTGGGCCAGGCTCTGCCTTTCTAAAGCACCCAGAGGTGAAGCTTCTGGGTGTGAGGCCACCAAGCCCTCGCCAAACCTGACCCAAACCCACAACCCAGGGCTGAGGCTGTGTCAGGACACAGGCTGCCACTGCTCACTACACCTTCCCTTCTTCCCCTGGCAGGAGTTTGTCATCACCACCCTGAAGAGCCTGGGCTACGTCACGCTCATGTGTGGGGACGGGACCAACGACGTGGGAGCTCTGAAACACGCGGACGTGGGTGAGTGCCCGTGTGGGGCTGGGCTGAAGGCTCTGTGCTGGTGGAGCACTGGCTGTGTGTGCCAGCAGCAGCTGCCTGCAGACGTGCTTTCCTGGAAGACGAGTTCCTGAGGCTGTTCTGAAGCTTTACTTGAGCGACTGTGCTACCTTTGGAGCGCGACACCTTTGAAGTCCCTGTACTAGCTGCTCCGCTTCCCTCCCTGCTGTGGGCAAAGCCTCTGCCAGCAGTGTTGCCAACCCTTTTTCTCTGCAGCCAGTGTTTCTGTGCTCCCTCAGGAGTGGCTCTGCTGGCCAATGCTCCCGAGAGGCTGCCTGAGAGGAAGAGGAGAGCTCGGGACGCAGCTCGGGACGGCCCCAGCGAGGGGCGGCCGGTCCCAGCCCCCGGCAGCGTCGCCCCCAAGCCCAGCTCCCGTGGTGCCAAGCACAGGGTCCTGTCCCAGAGGGAGGAGCAGTTGGCCATCCAGAGGGTTGGTGGCTTTTCCTTCCCTTCCTTCTTGCCCAGGGCTGGGAGTGGTGGGAGGAGCTGTGCAGAGGAGCAGCTCTTGCAGCGCTTACCCCGAAACAGCAGCGTGGCTTTGGGCAGAGGAGCTGCTGCTGCCAGGGGCTGGGACGGGACTCGATGACCTAAAGGTGTTTTCCAAGCTGAGGCAGCCGTGGGGTCAGCTCAGCCCCCCCGTTCCCCCCAGGAGCGCATCAGCCAGGTGCTGAAGGATCTGGAAGAGGAGCGTGTGCCGGTGGTGAAGCTGGGCGACGCCAGCATCGCGGCTCCCTTCACCTCCAAGCTCTCCTCCATCCAGTGCAGTAAGTGTGTGTGTGGGGAGTCAGCAGCGGGGGGCACCTTCCCTGCGGGCAGGGGGTGCTGAGGGACACCCCCAACGCCGTGGCCTTGCCCACGGAGCAGCCCCTGGGGAGGCAGCGAGGGCTCAGCTGCGGCTCTGGGGGAGGAGAGCACGGAGGGACGAGGCCCCAGGAGCTGGTTGAGTTTCAAACTGTTGCTTCCTGCTGCTCCTCAGTCTGCCACGTGATCAAGCAGGGCCGCTGCACGCTGGTGACCACGCTGCAGATGTTCAAGATCCTCGCCCTCAACGCCCTGATCCTCGCCTACAGCCAGAGCGTCCTCTACCTGGAAGGGGTGAAGTTCAGTGATTTTCAGGCCACTCTGCAGGGGCTGCTCCTGGCTGGCTGCTTCCTCTTCATCTCCAGGTCCAAGGTGAGGGCAGAGGGAAGCGTGTGGGCAGTGGCAGTCCTTCAGGGTCGCTGGAGGAGGTGCCTCTCTCCAGAAGCTGTTTGTTGTGAGGGATGGATGGTGCACTGGAGGAGGGGGCTGGGCTGAGCCTCTGGATCTGGGAGGTTCTGTGACAAGGAAGGGGAGAGAAGGGCAGCGCAGAGGCTGGGTCAGTGGAGGCTGTTTGCTCTGGGTCCCACCTCTGCCTGCAGCTGAACCCTCACAGCCATTCCCTGAGAAACCCAAACGTCCCCCCTGGACGTGCCCAGCAACCCAAAGCCCACCCTGACTGTGTCATGTTTTCCCTCTTCCCCAGCCTTTGAAGACCCTTTCCAAGGAGCGGCCGCTGCCCAACATCTTCAACCTGTACACGGTGCTGACGGTGCTGCTGCAGTTCCTGGTGCATTTCCTCAGCCTCGTGTTCCTGTACCGAGGAGCTCAGGCTCGGAGCGATGCCAGGTGCTGCCCTGAGCCCCCCTGCAGGGGAACAGCCCCCAATGCCCCCCTGCAGGGAAACAGCCCCCAGTGCCCCCCTGCCAGGCCTCTGGGCAGCAGGAGGAGTTCAGTGCATGAGCTGTGTGTGGAATCGAGCGTTTGTGGGGCAGGGACAGGGTGGGATGGGACAGAAAAAGGAAACCCCACCAGTGAGGGGGAGCAGAACCACACCAGACCCTTGGGGGGTTTACCACTGTTGTGAAGAGGAGCCGCTGGGGGCTCTGAGGCCAAGCCACTCATCACTGGCTCCATTCCCTTTTTAGACAGGAGGAGTTTGTGGATCTGTACAAGGAGTTTGAGCCCAGCCTTGTGAACAGCACCATCTACATCATGTCCATGGCCATGCAGATGGCCACATTTGCCATCAACTACAAGGCAAGTCGGGTTTAACTCACCTCCAGCAGCACCAGAGGGAGGATTTCATAGGGAACTGCAGTAACACAAACCCATCCTCTCCTCTCAGCACCAGCTGCACTTCAGCACTGCTCAGTGGGGGCAAAAAAACTCCCTCTTTGCACCCAAACTGTGTCTCAGTGGGAGCAAGTGCAGCCTCAGCCCTGCTCACCCCTTCTCCCTGCTGTGTTTCAGGGCCACCCTTTCATGGAGAGTCTGCAGGAGAACAAACCTCTGCTGTGGAGCATCATCCTCTCGGGCCTGGCCATCGTGGGCCTCCTCACGGGCTCGTCCCCAGAGTTCAACGAGCAGTTTGGTTTAGTGGAAATCCCCACCGAGGTGAGCGGGCTCCAGGGAGGGGAACAACCCAGCACCAAGGGTTTTAGAGCAGATGGTGACTCCCAGGAGCACCAACAACCCAAGTTCAGGTTGGGGAAAGCCCCTGGAGCCCAGCTCTGAGCCCTCCCCCTGCCACGGCCACCACTGAGCCCTCAGCCCCACGGCTCTGGGGTCCCTGCAGGGCTGGGCACTGCCCCAGCTCCCTGGGCAGCCTGGCACAGGGGCTCACACCCCTCTCAGGGACACATTTCTCCCTCAGCTCCCAGCTCACCCTCCCCTGGGGCAACTTGAGCCCGTTTCCTCTTGTCCCCGTTGCTGGGAGAGGTCAGGGCAGGGGTTGTGCTGCAGCTCTGGGCATCTCTTACAGTTCATTTCCCTGCAAGGAGGAAGCAAAAGCTCCATTTCAGCAGCTGGTGCCTGGGGCTGGGGGGACACAGAGGGACTAAACGAGGCCTTTGTCCCCCCCAGTTCAAGGTGGTGATCACAGAGGTGCTGCTGGCTGACTTCTTCCTGGCTCTGTTGGTGGATCGGACCCTTCAGTTCCTGCTGGGCAGCGCCAGACTCAAAGTGCCTTCCTGAAGGAGGGGAAGGTCCTGGGCCCCGTCCCTCCTGGCCACGAGCGCAGGGCTGGGAGCGTTCTCTCCTCGCTCCCAGGGCCAGCAGCTCCGGGGACTCTCCAGCCCTGTTTAACGTTCCCCAGGACGTGGCAGCGACTGGGGGGGGTTTATTTGCCCCCCCAGCCTGGTTCAGGACACGCTGCCGCGGTTTGGTCACTAAACAAACACGAGTCCATGTGTTTTGAAGTGTGTTGGGAGCTTCCTTTGTGGGGGCCGGAGCTCGGGGCTGGTTCTGGTGGCTGAGAGGGGGGTGGAATAAAGAGCTTGTGGCTGGTGAGCAGGAGAACAAGCCCCGACCGAGACCCGGAGTCGCTGCGAGTCCCAACCCCCGCAGCTCCGTGTCCCAAAAGCATTTCAGAACGAGTGTGGCGGGGGAGAAGAGAAACGCCTTTAATTTCTGTCCCCAGGCGGCTGCTGGGGCCGGATGATGCTGCTTCAGCTCCGGCATTAACAGACGCCAGGGGGCAGCCGGGCGGCCGCCGTCCTTTCCACCACGAACCCGTAATCGTACTGCAACCAGAAACCGAGACAGAGGCTCAGCACCAGCCCCCGGGGCGTGGGGAACGCGGGACACGACCCCAGCCCGCCCCAAAGGCCGCTTCACCTCCCGCTCGATGTATGCGAGCGACTTGACGCTCAGATCCGCGAGGCTGCCCTGGGAAAGGAGAGAGGCAGAGGCTCAGTCGGTTAAGGCTGGTCAGAGGCAGCGTGGGACCGAGCTGGAGGAAGACTCACGGTGCTGGAGGAGCGGAGCTTGCTCTGGAAGCGGGGGTGCAGGGCGAAGGGGACGCCGTCCATAGCTGGGGGGAGAAGGGAGAGAAGCTTTAGGGATGGCCCAGGAGCTGCTCTGCAAAGTGACTGGAGAGCTGAGGCACCACTTTGGCACCTGAAGAGCTGGAGGGGGAATGTCTTAATTGAAGCAAGGCATGAGTCCCAGGGAGGGAGAGGAGAAAGGCTTCGCCTCCAAACGAGCTCCACTCCCAGCTGCAGAGGGCAGGACGAGGCTGAGGTTGGGGTGGTGAGGGGGAGATGCCGCCACAGCCCCTGCTCTGGGGCCAGAGGGAGGAAGGATTTACCCGAGAGGCCGTAGATGGAGGAGTCGGCCAGGGCCTCGTGCTCAGGGCCACGGCGGACGCCGCCTCGAGCCGACCTGCGCCCGGAGAGGAGCCTGGTTGGGACCACGAGCCCCAGAGCTGGGAACCACGAGGTGGCCCCAGCAGACACGGGGTTTGTCCCCAGCCCTGGACTGGCTCGGGTAAAGCTGGAGCGGGGGTTAACGATGGGCTACGTACTGGTCTGAGAGCGAGAGCTGCTTGAGGCCGGCGCTGAGCGGCTGCCCCTCGGCCGGGGCTCTCACCACCGGCCCCTTCTTACACCAGATGGCAAAATTACCCACTTCCCTGGAAAATAAACCGCGGCCCCGCAGGGTTTGGCCGTGCGGGGCAGCGGCCGTGGGTCTGGGGCGGGGTAAGGAGGAGGGAGGCGGGTTGCCCCGTACCCTATCTTCATGTGGTGCGGGAGGGCTTTGCTCCTGGAGCTCAGCTGCAGCGCGAACACGGCCGTGGCGGCGGCGGCCGGCGGCGACAGCTTCACGTAGAGCCGCTTCTTCCGGGAGAGGCCGGGGCCTGCGGGGGGAGGAGCGGGGCCAGGGGGTCGCGGGGCGCGCAGCCCCCGGCGCGGCACACACGCACTCGCTCACACGCACACTTACGAAGCTCCGGGAACTCGGGGGCGCGGGTGTACCCCGGGGGCTGCGGGCTCCGCTCGCTCAGCACCAGCACGTCGGTCACCACGGGCCCGGGAGCCGCCTGGACGGGACCGCACGGGGCTCGGCACCGGCCCCCGGCTGCCCCCCGCCCCGGCCCCCCGCCCGGGTCCCGCCCCGCACCTCGGCTCCGCCGCTCACGCACAGGAACGCGCCGCCCTTGTGCCCGAAGCCTTTGCCCAGGTTGGCCGCGGCGCCCTCCACGCTGGCGGTGATCTGCGGGCAGGGGCAGGGTCAGGCGGCCGCGGGGCAGCTCCGGGCGCGCCCGCGGGGCTTCCCCCCGCTCGTACCGCGGTCCAGCCGGCCGGGGCGGCCTCGGGGGTCGCGGCCAAGCCCACCCCGCTCAGCGGAGCCGCCGCCTCCGTCGCCGCCATCGCTCCCGTGGCCCCGCCCCCTCAGCCGCTATTGGGCGGCGCGACACCGAGCGCGGCGGCGATTGGCTGGCGGCGCTGAGCGACACGCGCGGCGCCCAATCAACGGCCGCCAGAGCCTCGAAGGCGGAAGCGCGGGGGAAGCGGCTCCCGCCGCCTTTATTGAGCCCGAGCTCAGCGCGCCGGGGGCGGCCCCGGCCCGGCCGCCAGCAGCTTCCGCGCCGGGGACGCCTCCAGGCGCCCGAACGTCCGGGAGGCTGGGGAGGGGAGAAAACAGCCGTCACCGAGGGCCCAAGGGCGGCCAGCGGCGGGTTAAGGCGCCCGGCCCCGCCCCGGCACGCACCGAGCTGCTCCGAGAGGCAGCGGAGCCGCTGCCGCCCGTCCTCGCCGAAGGCCCGCAGCAGCCTCACCGCCTGCTGCAGCTCGTCCACCTGCAAAGCAGCGGCAAAACCCCGGTGAAACCCCCCGAACCCGGGAGCTGTGGCGGGGCAGGAGGAAGGTTGCAGCCCCGGGGCAGCCCCCAGCCCCTCACCGCCAGCTCCACGCAGCTCAGGACCTCGCCCTGCTCATCCAGGATCTGCTGGTAGTTGGGTTTGCTGCCCAGGACCTGGGCCTGGGAGGTGTGGAGGTAGTCGGGAGGCTCTGCCTGCCCCGGGCTCTTCCTGCTGTGCTCCAGCTGCCTGCAAAGAAACCCCCCCAGGGAAGGGTCGTTTCCCTCCTGTCCCTGCCCGCAGGGCTGCAGGAGGGGTGAGGTGCCCACCTGGCCGTGGCCTCGGCGCTCTGCTGGAAGCGCAGCAGCAGCTGGTCCCAGGACTCGCACTCGGCCGTGAACCTGCGGCACAGCCAGCGTCAGAACCACGGGCTGAGGCCACAACAGCCCCCAGGGCTGCCCCCTCCCCAAAGCCGCCTCAGCGCTTCAACCCACCTGGCCATGTGCTCTTTGACTTGGGCCACCGACTCGTCCAGAGCCGAATCCAGCACGACCCTACGGCACAAGGAGGGGGGTCAGCGGGATCCAGGGGGGTCCCAAACCTGTGCCAGAGGGCTCTGGACACGGTTTAGGGGGTGGAATTGCAGAACAGAGGAGAAAACACTCAACAGCCCCCCTGGGATCAGCCCCAAACAGTCCAGGGGTTGCTCTGCAGACTCAGGGCAGAGAGAGCAAAGCCACACAAAGAGGCTCCAGGAATGGGGCTGTTCCCCCCCTCCAGACCCCGCCATGGGCAAGGGGGAGTGTCTGAGCGACACAGGAAGGTTCCTGCTGCAGGGTGAGGGGCTCAGAGGTGGGTTTTGTGGGCAGGATCCGCCCCAGCCCTCACCCCTGAGGCTTCTCCACGCAGCCCTGCAGCGTCCCATCCCGCCTCATCTTCTGCACCAGTCGATTCAGGTCTGCAGCCAGCGCCTGGGCTGTGTGAGAGGCACAGGGGAGCCCATCAGACACGGCCTGGGACACCCACGACACCCCCTGCCCGTCCCTCTGTGCTGGGATGGGTGGCTTTCCCACCTCAGGGATCCCCTGAGCCTGTGGTCCCCTCCCCACAGTTCCAGAAGGCAGCTGAGTCCCTGCTGAGGTGTTTCTGAGCTCAGGACCACCCCTGCTGCTGGGCACATCCCACCTTACCATGGGCTGAGAAAGCCTCAGGGCTAAAGCCTTCTGTCTGCTTCAAGACCTGCTCCAGCTTCTGTGCAGAAAACTGGGGGAAGATGGATAAAGGAGGTGTCAGGAGCCAGCCCTGAGGGCTTTGACAGCCCCTCCTCCCCCAGCCCACGCTTCTCAACACGGGGGGCACAGATCAGGACGTTCCTTTAGTGGCAGGAGAAAGGCAAGAGGGGAGGAATTGTGTTTTCTCACCTGGAAACTGGATAAGAGCAGCACAGAAAGTCTGTCTGTCTCTGGCAGATCCAAGCTGATGGATTTGCTTAACTCTGGGGGGAGAAAAACACCCAAAAAAACACAACAGGAAACAAAACCAGAACAAAGTTATTGCTGAGCAATTCCCTTCACACCCAACTGCAAGTGTCTGGAGCGTTCCTGAGGGCTGTGGCTGTCCAGGAATGCTGTTTGCAGGCTATGGGAGGAGAGGAAAGGGGAGACGAGAGTTCCTAACAAAGCCAAGTCACCACTTGAGGCTCAGCCACAGAAATCAAAAGGCAGAGACAGTGAATCGCTGCTCTACAGAAGCTGCTGAGGCAGCAGCCCCTTTGAACCTCCAGCACCCCAGGATCACTGCCACTGCAGCATCACCCTGTTGTCACCCCCTGGGAAAGGAAAGGAACCCCCCTGGCAGCCCCACGAGCCTCTGGGGAGGACAGGAGGGGGCAGGAGGGCAGCAGTACCAGTGACATCCTGGTGCAGGGGGGGCAGAGACCTCCTGCGCTTCGTCCCCTTCAGGCTGGAGCGGCACCAGGAGCGACGCTTGGCCTGAGGAGCAGCCACCAGCAACCTCGGGGTCAGGTGGAAGGAGCTGGATGCCTGGTCTCTCCTGGGATTGTCTCTCCAGGGAGACAGCCTCTTGAGACGAGGGCTGAGGGGGCTTTTCCTCGGGCTGGGACTGCCATGAGATCTTCTCCTTGTGGCCACTCTGGTCTCACAGGGACTCGGCCCCTTCTTGCCAACAGCTGTTCCAGAAGGCGGCTTTAGGAAGTGCTCAGGATCCGCTTTCTTCTCTTCAGGGCCGGGATCTGAGACAAACAGACACCATCGACACCTTAACAGAGCAGAAAGAGTCTTTCCCAGGGATTCATAGAATTACCTGGGTTGGGAAAAGCCCCTGGAGCTGCTGGAGCCCAGCTCTGAGCCCTCCCCCTGCCACGGCCACCACTGAGCCCTCAGCCCCACGGCTCTGGGGTCCCTGCAGGGCTGGGCACTGCCCCAGCTCCCTGGGCAGCCTGGCACAGGGCTCACACCCCTCTCAGGGCTCCATTTCTCCCTCAGCCCCACGGCTCTGGGGTCCCTGCAGGGCTGGGCACTGCCCCAGCTCCCTGGGCAGCCTGGCACAGGGCTCACACCCCTCTCAGGGCTCCATTTCTCCCTCAGCCCCACGGCTCTGGGGTCCCTGCAGGGCTGGGCACTGCCCCAGCTCCCTGGGCAGCCTGGCACAGGGGCTCACACCCCTCTCAGGGACACATTTCTCCCTCAGCTCCCAGCTCACCCTCCCCTGGGCACGCTGCTGGCTGTTGCTCAGCCCTTTCCCACCAGCACACACAGGCTCTCGCCTCTTTCTCTGCGCTTCGGGGCAGCAGCGGCTGAGGCGCGGCGGCCGGTCACCGCTTCACGGCCTCTGCTTCTCCCTCCCGGCAACCGACGCCCTTCTGCACGGCCCCATCGCGCCCTCCCGTCCCGCTCCGCTCCGCCCTTACCTGAGCCGGCTCCGTGAGCCGCGGGCGGCGCCGAGCCGGGAGAGCCCTGAGGAGCGGCGGGGGAAAGGCGGGGAGGGCGGGCGGAAACCTCCGTTACAGCGGCTGCGAGGCCTCAGCGCGGCCCCCTCCAGCCCACACGGCTTCCGTGCCCCGTCCCTCCCGCACTCACCTCCTCCGACCCACCGCAAGGACTCGGAGAAGCGGCGGCGGCGGCTTCAGCGTCGGTCCCGGGACCCTTCACTAACGGCTCCGCCATCGCAGGGCCCAGCGGGAAGATGGCGCCGCCCCCCTCCCGGCTTCCCGCCCTTTTCCTGAGGCGGCGCGCGCCCCGCCCCTTCCCGCCCTTTTCCTGAGGCGGCGCGCGCCGCCCCCCCCCACCGACAAAAAACACCCAGAAAAGGGGAAAAAAAAAAAAAAAGGCTTTGGAAGTTTATTATCTTTGATAAAATCTCAACCGCAAGGGGCGGACTCTGTGTTGAGAGATGCGCAGAACCCTCTCATCCGTGAGGAAAGGCAGGTGCGTGGGCGCGGGGGGGGGGGGGGTCGTTGTTTTGGGGTCGTTTTTCCTTCGTTTCTTGGTTTATTTTTCACTAGACGTTTAAGTTGGAATTATGTGGGATGGACACATAAAGGTCTTACCCCGAGAGCAAAGTCCAGTGAGGGTTTTGGTACAGCCACGTTCTGGTTCGTTAGCTCAGAATCATTCCCTACTTTGTACGAAAAGCTGATTTTTGTCTTTTTTGTCTTTTCCCCTATACAAAATTACAAGACAGAGGACGGCATAACAGTTACAATACAGGGGGATAAGGGGGAGCAGCTACCAACTAGAACAGAAACTTCAGAGTAAAAAAAGAAAAACCCCAACCGAAACCAATTCATGGAAACTAAAACGAGTCAATTTCCTTCAGCCGAGTTCTAGGACAGACAAAACCTTCAGATTCTTACCCTAAAACCCACACTTTTTGTTTTGAACAAAAAGAGATGAATTTGGTCAGGAAAAAGCAAGTTCTCCCAAAACAATTCCACATCCCAATGGGCTTTGAGTGAAAAGAACTCGACTGCATGAGGCTGAGAGGTAGAGAGAGGTATCATCGTAATCACAATCTTCTATTGGTTCCAGGGTTTGTTTTTCTGAGGTAATTAGCTGTGTGTGTCAAGTTGTACAAACAATAGTATTGGCAAAAGAGCAACATTGACAAATTACACTAATGACCTCTTTCCTCTCATCGATAGGTCCTAAAAACTTAATTAGAAGCATCCGAATTAACACTTCCAGGGTCTCCGGCAGGTGAAGTGATTGATGAAGGGGTGGTAGCATCCTGCCAGCTGCCATTAGCCTGAAGGGAGAGTAAATAGATTGTTAAATCTTTAAGGAACTGCTTTCAGACAGAAAAAAGTACGTGTTTCACGGGGGTTGATGTTTACAGGTTTAAATGTTGACGGGCGACACCTGTAAACCTGTTCAAGGGTAAATATTTAAACGTGTTTACAGGGTGAAATGTTTCCAGGAAACGGTGCTTTTGTGAGGAAATAAACACATAACTGGCTCTGGCAAAGCACATTCCAAGATTATCCCACAAAACCTCTTCCCCCACCCCGATTTCAGTGTTACTCCTCGTGCCCTCTCCTCACAGCAAGAGTTACCTCAAGTGCACACACTGGTGAGCAAAGGGAGAATTTTAACTCGAGTCTCAGAGAGGGAAAAGCTGGGGTATTAAAGTGTCTCTTTTCCCTCTTTTTTCTATCCCCACATCAGACACATGAGGGGGAATAAAAGGTCAGCATCGACGCACAGGTCCCTAGCCAGTGTCGGGCAGAGCCGGTGTTTCAGGTCAGTCAAGCCTCAGCACATCTTACATCTAAGCGCTGCGTTGTGTACAAAGGGTTCCCCACGATCGTGTCGTATCTTCCTGTCTGGTGTATGACGTGATGTAAGGAATCCATCTGGAACGAGATGCCACAGAAGGAGAAGGGTAAGGGGAGGAAGGCAAGCGCAAGGACTGCAGCAGCACCCAGGACGTATCTGTTGGGCCAAAAAGCCTTTAAGTAAGAGGCAGGTTTTCTTGCAGGTGGAAATGTTTTGTTTGCAGTTTCTTGCTGTTAACTGAGCTATATGGACTAGTTCATTGTCGGGCAGAATTTGAGCCTATCACCTATAGCTCTGTGTAGCAGAGGAGTGGATTTTGTGCAGTCCAGGTTGTGTTTAGGAACTCAGCAGGAAGCTTAACTCGTGGTAAGCAACAGCATTCACGGGAGAAATACATTCTGGTGATGCTAAACAGAGAAAGCACACGTTCATTAATGTAAACTTCACGGGACAGAGGAGTCACAGCAGGTTAATTTAGTGTCAGTGTGGACAGTGTCCACAACCTCCCTGGGCAACCCCTTCCTACCACGTAAAGGGCAGAGAAATGGCAGTTTAACCCTCCCCTCACTGCTGAGGACACGTGGGTTTATTTCTTCCCCTCACTGACCTGCGACTGCACGTTGGCTCCCACCGGGGAGCTCTGGTAGGAAGTCAAGGACTGCAGGTTTATAAACGAATCTCCAGAAGCTGTCATCTTAAAAGAGCCAGAGGAAGCTGGAAACAACCACACAAACACACACACAGCTGTTTTCAAACCCACCAAAAATGGTTCTTTCAGTGAATATCATGTTTAAAAGACAGAGACAACCTGGTTTCAAACACCGTGGCACTAATTGTCACAAGAGGCAACTGGAGACTTGCAAGCAGCCAGGCTCCCCCCTCACCTGAGTTTGGTGTCGATGGTGAGTTTGCCTGGTTGCCTTGAGCCACGACGTTGGTTGCGTCCACGGCTGTTTTTGCAGCGTAAATATTCGCTTCTTCCTGGAACTTCCCCATGTTTTTTTTGTATCGAATTCTCTTGTTACCAAACCAGTTGGAAACCTGGAGACATAAATCCCTGTTAGCATCTGCTCAAACCACCGCAGCTCCCCCTGTACCATCCCCGCCCTCCACCTGGGACACAGCATCACAGAATCTCAGGGGTTGGAAGGGACCTGGAAAGCTGCAGCTCCTCTGCCAGAGCAGGAGCACGTAGAGTAGGGCACACAGGAACTCATCCAGGGGGGTCTGAATGCCTCCAGACCCCACAGCCCATCAGGGCAGCCCCTTCCAGTGCTCCTTCACCTCAACAGGGAAGAAACCCTTCCTTGTGTGTCTTTGGAAGCTCTGATGTTGCAGCTTATCACCATTTCCCCTCGTCCTGTCATTGGCCATCCCTGAGCACAGCCTGGCTCCATCCCCCTGTGAACGGGCTCAGCCCTCGGGCTCCTCCACGCTGCAGAGCCCCAGCTCCCTCAGCCCTTCAGCACAAGGCAGATGCTGCCCTGGCTGCCAGGGCACATTGCCACTGACACCCCAACCCCTCTCTGCAGGGCTTTGCTCTCCATCCGCTCCCGGCCCGGCTGGGAGCTCGAGTTGAAACAAACCACTTAAGGCCAGAGCAACCCGTCCTACCTGTGAAACCGTGATGCCCCCTTTCTTTGCTAGCTCTTCTTTGGCCTCTTCACTGGGGTAAGGATTGCTCAGGTGCGAGTAGAAGTACTCATTCAGCACCTCTGTGGCCTGTTTGCTGAAGTTACGCCGTTTGCGCCTGTAATTAATCACCAGTAATTAGTTATTCCCCTTCAAACGGCCTCAGAGAGCAGAGCACAACGTGGGCTTCCCCCTCCCACCTCTAAACCGCGTTTGGCTTGAAGGGGAACGCGAGGATTGAGCGGAGCTACAGGGGTGTCGTGGCGTTATCACGGGGGGCAAACCGTGTGGCGACGAAGCGAGCCGCGGGTGGGAGGAACCTCCCGGCGCCGCGCCGCGGTACCTGGCGTCGAGGAAGCGCGAGCGCAGGATCATGACGGCCTCGCACGTGCTCTGCTTCAGCTGCATCTGGATGGTGCTGAACTTGCCGTGGATGATGTTCACCATGCGCTCGATCTCTTTGGGCGAAATCGGCCTCGTCCTGCTCTGCTCCCGAAGCAGGTTCATCACGTGCGTGGTGAACTCGCTGCACGCCTGCCCACACACACACACACACACGCAGTTTGCACCCACACACAGCGAGGCGCCCCCGAGATCCCTCTCCCCAGCAAGAACAGATTTAACCCGAAACACTTCAGAGGAGCTCCCACGCTTCAGCTTTACTCTGTTTACCCTTGAAAGAAAAACAACGAGGCAACAAAGAGAAACGAGACATTTGCAATCTTCAGTTTGATGTCCAGTCCCTCCACCTTCACCTGGCTTCTGAAACACTTTGAGATAAGCTTTGCACTGCACTCGACACCCCTCACGTTCGCCTGAATCCATCACCACTGCCTGTTCTGTTCTCAAAACCAACACCAAGGGAAAAAAGCGGTTATTTCGCAATCGAGACGATAAAAACTCTTCCATGCAGAAAGATCACCTGTTCATATTTCTCTAGCTCAGAGTGGTATATCTGTCGGATCTGTGACAGCTTGGCCCTGTAGTCAGAGTGTTCAATGCTATTGTCATTTGGACAGCCACCTGATGTTGCTGCTACAGCCATCGGTCCTCCTCTTCCTCTTTTCTCGGGCCCGGAGACACCCTCTGCCAGCAACATGTTATCTAGTCTCATTAGTTGAGCATCTGGGGGATCTTCTTCCTGAATACCACGAATACTTAACACTGGATAAACACAGAGAGGGAATCAGAAGGTTATTTCTGAAGGCAAGGCTGGGGGTGGGTGTGGGGGGAAGGAGCATCTGCTTCGGTTCTCACAAAGCATTTCAGCAGCCTTCAGAGGCTTGAGCAGGTCTGGAGCTCAAAGGGAGAGAGAGGAGGGAGCGCTGAACAAAGGCGAGAGGCTCACACATCAAAACACAGGAGGATACTGTTGGACCTCTCCTGCTGTACAAGCCAGGGACACAGCTCTGCTCCACACACTCCAAGTCTTTTAACAGTGCTGAATTTATACATCTGTTCACTTCAAATCTGTCAGAATCTGAAGCAACACGAACAAAACAACGCACCAGAAGCCAGTTTGCCTCACCTCACGTTCCACAAACCCAGCTCAGCAACCGATGAGGATTTACAGCAGCTGGTAAAGAATTTGGGGCATTTTGTAGGCCAAAACCAAAAATAGCTCATCTAAGACCACAGCACTTCTTAATACACAAGCAGCCTGTTGCTGGGCCTGGCTTTTCACAGGTTTATGCAGAAGTTACTGCACGGTTCTGAAGCTCTGGAGTGGCCACAGACCCGACTCTGCTCTGCCACCGCGACCCAGGTGTCCTCAGCACCTTCCCAGTGTCAGGAGGGGGAAAGGTGAGGCAGAAATAGCTGTAGCATGGTGTTGGGGGGACTGTGGAGCATCAGGGAGGAAAGGGTGGACTGTCTGAAAAGTCAGTGGCTTCCCTGACTCATTAGGGAATGAAGACTAATGCCTTCTTAAACACAGCCAGCAGGGCATCCACTGCACAGCCCTTTGCTGGGTGAAACTCACAGGAGATGGACACACACAGTGAAAAAGGGGGGTTACCTGTCCTCGGGGTTGTGTTTCTAAGAAGCCCCAGCTCTCCTGTTGCCCAGGAGAGCCAGCAGAGAGTTGACCAGGGGCCACTTGCTCCCGGGTCCTTCTGGTAGGACTTGGCTTGGCTACTTGGACTGGCACAAGGCTTTGGGTGTCACCTTCCTCCTTGAAGGTCCTTCTGCCCCAGCATCTTTTTATAGGCATTGTGATGCATATCAGAGTACCTCGTGTTGAAGTCAAGCTCCCAGCTGCAGCTTAATTTTATGCCACTTGTCTAATTATGGTAATTAGACATTAGTTATCATCAATTACACGTAAGCTCATCGAGTTGACTGCTGAAAAGCATGTGTAAAGCACCTTCCCAGCCTGGAGGGAAGACTCAGGTTGCCTGGGCTCAAGAAACTAGAAAGTTCACCACCACCACCAGACCCTAAACTGCGTTTTCCAACCTCGTGTTTAAGGAAGGCTCTGAAAGGTGAGCAGAGCCACGAGCCCACGGCTGCAGCGCTCGGCCCGCCCAACCTGCTCCCTCCAAGCCTTTGGTGGAACTGCACCTTCACAAGTGCCAGAGCTGGAACACGACCTCCCCAGGAAGCACCACCACAGGCAGCAGTTTGAAGTCAGAGCCACCATCTCCTGCAACCTCTTGCTTGGGTCTTGTTTTCATTTCTAGTCTCTTCCACCGGCAACAACGCCCGTACAGGCCGTAAGTCACCTCAGGTTCACTCAGAGCTGTCTGCACAGTGGGATTCACAACTCTGTGTGCTCCAGGCTTCTGGAAGAACTACATTTCGTTAAATGAAAAGGATGACAAAGGGAGGGAAAAAGTGACCCCAGTAAATAAAAAGCAGCTGAGTCAACGCCGACTCGTTCCACGGGCCCGTCCTTGCGCAGCGTTTACCAGCGACTGCCTCGTGATGTCTCCAGACACAGAAGCCTTCTGACCACCAAGTTTTAGGTAGTTCAAGAGCATGCAACAACTCTAATTCAATACTCAAGGCTTGGAGTCGAGATGCCAAGTGACTGGAGTTGGAGCACAGCCACTGCCCGAGAGAATCCCGGCCTAAGACTCAAACCCTTCGCTGAGATCCATCACCCAGCACTTCCAGGGGTGGCTGGTGAAGAGAAGCCCCAGGCTGACCCAAAGGAGTCCCTCCCAGAGGCTGCACTGGCATCACATTCCCCGGCACGTCACCTTCCAGGTACCCATCAAATCATCACACTGAGCAAAATGAAATCCCCATCATTTCCAATTAATCTTTAATTAAAGCGCCTCGCAAGCCAAGGTGCCGGCGCCTCACTCGCTATGCAAATGCAATCATCACAACGTATTTACATCTCATTAATTAGCGAGTTGCAGGTCTGTAACGAACTGCACGACATCGCTGGTACCCAAACATAAGTGACAGGCGTTGTGAGCGCAGAAGGGAGGCTCAGACTTGCTCTCCTTTCCATCTGCCTTCACGGGGCGAGTAACACGCACCAGGGCAAGAACAGCCCCCGTTGGGCTGGGACTACACACGAGAGCCAAAACCTGCGGGACCGGGGCTGGAGACAAACCATCTGTCCCGAGTGAGGTGTGAAACAGCGGTGGGGAGCGCAAGGAAGCAGGCAGGGAGGTGCTGGACCTGCACCCTCCTCAGTCTCTGTCTTGCCCAGGAGGTTCCATCCCACATCTTACACTTGAAAATGTCGATCCAGTAACTCTGCCTAAGCCCCAGCTCCTGGTTGATCCAGCCAGAAGGGTTTCCTCGATTTGCCAGTCCACAAATCACACTGAGAAAGCTTTTTTGTTTGATGGCAGCTGAGCTAATGCAACCACAACCTCCTTTCTGAACCCAAACACCTTTCCCCCCCGCCCAGAGCATCTTTAACACTGCAGGTGCTGCACTGACTTCTGCTGTGTTTGCATTCACACAGCTTGAGGTGCACCCCAGCCAGCAAAGCCCCTGGCTGCTGCAACAGATGAAAAACACTCCAAATGCTTCTGGGAGTCCCCCTCCCTCCCCCAGAACAAATATCTAAGGAGGGTGCCTCAGCTCAGGTGCCTCTCCGGGTGGCTGCACGTGCTGCAGGCAGGTCACTCACAAATAAACACCTGGGTTTGCCATAGCTGCATGAAAATGCAGAAGGGATTCAGGTCACTGGGGGACAGCAACAAAACAACAAACGTGGCCGAATCTGTGTGGGTTGCAGAGAGTAATTAGTGATCTCTTGTTAATGACTGGGCACTGGGGACAACCCCGTGGCCCCTTCCAGGCGTCACGCGCAGGGCTCACCCTGCCTTATTGTGAGTGATGCCAACAAAGAAGGGAGGAAAGATGGGGAGGGAGGGTGGGGGGAGGAGGAGGAGGAGGAACAACAACACGTTTGAAACCGATTTCCGAGCTGGGAGAGGAGCCTGTGTGCCTGGGCCACAAAGAAAGCCCCAAACCTTGTGCTGCGGTACGTCCGGGCTTTTGTTCGCTCGAAGCCCGAACATCTGCTCCCCGTAATTTAAATAAGGAGTAGACAGAGCCACCAGACATTCAGAAACCTCCAAGACCAAAGCAAACCGCTACCAGAGCCTGCTCCTGCGAGTGTGTGGAGCCCAGGGAAGCGGCTCTTTCAGTCAGTGAAACGCAGGAGGCAAAACCACCAGACCCAGGTGAAAGAGCCGGTGTAAGGACGGACAGAGCAGCGCAGGCAGGGAACACACAGCCCTGCTCTGGCTGATGCAGAACACAGGCCACCAACTCTCCAGAAACAAGGGCACAGCAGGGGACAGAGCTGTGCAGCCCCTCGTTTGGGGGCAGAGGGGAGCACAGCCAGATGGGGGATTTTGAGGCAAAGGAATAACGCTACAGATGGGGGTTTGGGATGTTGAATGAAAACAAAGAGCCCCCCAAACGCCCCTCCCCATTTTAATTACCAATGAAAGCAGTTATTCCCCAAAAGCAAAGCCCACCAGAATCCTCTGCCACTTACAGAAATCAGACAGGCAGACACCTCTGCTGAAGTGTTTGTGTGTGAGCAGACCCCTGGCGGCTCAGAACCAAACCCCCGCCCCGTGCTTCTGCCCCTCACCACGGCAGCTCCATTCCCTGCCACTTCTGTTTCCCAGGACCCCCACTGCCTCCTCCCCCCGTAACAGTGACTTGTTCAGCTCTGGACTGCAGAGTGGTTCAGGACTGCTCCAGCTCCTCCAGCTACCCACCAAAACACCCCAACCCACAGATCCGCCACGACCACAACGGGCAGCGTAGTTCTCCCCCAAAAGCCACGTCAGAAACTACTTCCAGCTTCAGGGAGAGGATCTGAAAGGTCTTTTCGACCTAAATGCCTCTATGGTTAAGCCAAGTGTTGCAGAAGCAGCCTGGAGCTGTAGAGGCTTATCAGGGGGAGCAGGAACCACGTTAACTGGGGCTGGAGGCGGGTTTCTAACTGGGGCTGGAGGCGGGTTTCTTTGGGGAAGCAGAGGCCAGGAAAGACACCAACACACCTGTTTTCTCCTTGATCTCACAGAGCACGCTGAAGAGAGCAGGCTTCATTCTGTGGCAGTTCAAGGCGTGTTTCCTGAAACAGAAGGAGAAAAAGCCTGAGCAGAGGCCGCCAGAGCAACGGGGACCTGGATGAAGCCCAGCGCCCGCAGGGGACTGAGGAGGACACGGGCAGGCTCTGGGGATGCGGCTCATTGAAGTGTCACATCGGGCAGCAGCAGCAACAAACCAGAAACCAACATCCAGGCCTTAAAAAGCAGAATCCTGCTGGGAGCAACTCAGGGTGAGCCAAAAGCACGTTTTACACGTGGGGATGAAAGTTCCTTCTTGTGTTGGCACCTTTCCATAACATCTCACAAGGGAATCTGTCCAAAAGGTAGGAAGAAAGGGGTTTAGAGCATATAGATCCTGACCAGTGGGAACCACACAAGCAGCCCTCACCGACTCGTGGTGCACCAAGCAGCAGGTTCTGGCAGCAGCACCTCAGTACAGCTCCCACCACATCTGCTCTCTGGGCCTTCCTCAGGCTCTTACAGCATTTGTTTTCCCCCTTCTCTCCGGGAAAAGACAATGTTAACGACACCACTGCCACAGCATCCGTCCTGAGCTCTAACCCAGCCAGGGAACCGCGTCTTGTGCTGCGTGGGAAACGCGTCTGAGGGCTGGTGAGTGCCGGGCCAGCACACCACCGGGAGCTGGGGTCTCTCAGGGGGGTGGGCACTGCTCCACCAACCCACCACCCAGGGCGGCCAGCGGCCCAACTTCTACAGGGAACAAGCAGCTGGCTGCAATGTGCTCTCCAAGAGAGGCTCTTCTGCTTCTTGTCACCCCTTTCACGTTCGGAAATGACATTTAAATCACCTTTATAGCCAGGTTTCAGCTGGTCTCTGTCCGTAAACCCAACCTGTCCTTCCTGCACAGCAGCCGTGGCCGTGGCCGCTGGGAACGGTGCAGATACAGGTGCTGGGTGTCCCCACAGGCCACCCCAGCACAGGCTTTGAACAAAAACCACCAAAACCGGTTGCTCACCCCCCAGGGCAGAGCAGGAGGATGGATAAACCCCACCAGGCTGCTGAGGGTTGATGACATCAAGCCCAAGAGAAAGGCCTGAGAACAAAGGCAGCTGAGGAGACCGGGGCCCATTGTCCTTGCCTGGCGAGGGGAAAACGGGGAGGGAGGGGGGGGAGAAGGAGAGAAAACGAGCTGCTGCAAGGCCTGATGCTGTCCTCTCTGCCTGGGGCTCACGGGCACGGGCAGGAGAGACGCAGGGCCCAGAGAGAACAGCGTTCCTCTGGCCACCAGCTCGGAGGTGACGGCGTAAGGAGGTGAAGAGCGGCGTTAAACTCGCCCTCAGCACGTTTACTCCCTCCCAAGGAAACTTTCACCCAAGTTTGCCACTTGGGATTTTAAACAAACCCTCCTCCAGGCACTGGAAGAACCCTCCAGCCTCCGCTGGGCACGGAAAGGGGTCACCCAAAACACAGCAGCCCCTGAGCAGGCGGCTGGCACCGCGCTCCTGGGGCGCAGGAAGCCCCAGGCGGGTTTGTCCAGCCCTGCCATTCACTTTCTGCTGCTAAGGACTAAGCAAACCCCACTCACTCCTAGTCCAGGACACAAAAGCTTTCTTGCTGTGCCTTTACACTTGAAAAACAAACCAAAGGTGCTTTAAAATGCAGGGTCCTGGGAAGCCCGTTGTGCCCCGGCCGGAGCTGAGCAGCGTTTCTAAGGCAAACCCGATTTAATCCACCGCTGAACCCTCCTGCAACACTCAGCCCTCACCCCTGGCTGGAAACTTGAGCTCTCAGCATATTCCACTCAGAATCACCTTAAAGAGGAGACTGTGAGAGAAAAAGAGCAGCTCTCGCACAACCTACGGGCCGGTCCCCACCTGCAGAACCCACACGGGAGCTGCCAGGGGCTTATTCCTGGGATAAAGCCCCAGAAAAGCACAACTTGAGTGCTGGGAAGGAGCTGAGAGTCCCAGCTGCGACCTGCACGGCTCACAGAGGTCATTTCACCCAGAGGAGGTGACTTCACCCCCCGCTGGGATGTCCTCAGAGCACACAGGTTCTCCTCAGGTCCGTGGAATCCCCCTCAACGGGCAGGAATCCGGCCCCTGGCAAGAGGCAGATCCCAAACTGGACCCAAACACAACGCCAGTGGGGGTGAAGTAAAATCCTGAGGCGGGCAGCGAGGCCGTCGGGGCGCTGGGGGCAGCCGAGGGGCCACGGGCAGGAGCAGCACAGCCACCAACGGGCGTCAACAGGCCAAAAAAACGCGTTTTGGTGGTTTTTAGACCCCGCTCTGGGAAGTCTCCACCTTCCCCTCGTGCCCAGCCTCTAATTACATGTAATTACCCCGCGCCAATCAGGCCCGGCCGCGGCTGCGGGGCACCGGCAACGACTCGCACGATGCCGAATCCCTTCGCAGGCTGCTCCGGCCGGGTCGAACCGCCCCCGCGGCCGAACCATCGCCCTGTGCTTTCCTCTAGAAACTTCTTGTTGGTGGCGACCAGCCCCCGGGAGCTCCTTGTCCCCGACACCCCCCCGCGGACCATCCCGTTCCCACCGGCTGCAGTTTGGCATCACCCGCGCGGAGAACCGGGACGTTCGGCACGAGGGTCCGGAGCCTCCTCCCGGTGCTGACGCGTTCCCCGGCTGGCGGAGGCGAAGACACCGAGCACCGGGAGCCCCGCTGGAACTTCGCCCCCCCCCCCCGATTTCCCCCCGCCGCCCCCCGCCGCAGCCGCTGCCCTCCCCGCACGGCCCCGCCGAGGACCGGATCGGCCCCGCGTCCCGCGCGCCCCCGCACCGCCGCGCAGAGCTGAGTCACGGCGCGGGGCTGCGCGGGAAGGCGGCCGGCCCCGAGCCCCCTCCCCTCCCGGAGGCCGGTACCTGGCCTGGGCCTCGTCCAGGCTCTGGTCGGTGATGGCCATAATCTGCTGCAGGACGTCGCCCGTGTCGTGGTGCGCGGGCGGCGGCGGCGGCGGCCCCGGTGCGGGAGCAGCGGCCGGATCCGCGGCGGCGGGCGGGGGGATGGCGGCGGGCAGCGTCACCCCGCCGCCGTGAGCCGCTGCCAGCAGCCGCGACGGGTCCTCCATGGCCGGGGGGCGGCGGGCCCGGCGCGCTGCGGCCGCCGCGGCTCCCACACAACAGGGCCGAGCTCCCGCGGCCCCCCCGCGCCGCCGCCGCCGCCGGGACCGCCCCGCGACCCCCGCCCCGCCCCCCGGGAGCGGCCCCGCGCCGGGTCCTAGCGCCGCCCGCGCCGGGTCCTAGCGCCGCCCGCAAAGCGCCGCCCGCCCAGCGCCGGGTCCTAGCGCCGCCCGCCCCGGGTCCTAGCGCCGCCCGCACAGCGCCGGGTCCTAGCGCCGCCCGCCCAGCGCCGCCCGCCCCGGGTCCTAGCGCCGCCCGGCAGCACAGAATCACAGAATAGCGGGGGTGGAAGGGACCTGCAGAGCTCACCCAGCACAACCCCCTGCAGAAGCAGGTTCACCTAGATCAGGGCACACAGGAACGTGTCCAGGGGGGTCTTGAAGCCCTCCAAGGAAGGAGCCTCCACACCCTCCCTGGGCAGCCTGGCACAGCGCTCCCTCAGCTCACTGAAACACTTTCTCCTTATCTTTCAATTGAACTGTTTGTGCTCCAGCTTCATCCCATCACCTTGTCCTGTTGGTAGCTACTGTAGAAATAAGGGATGTCCCAAGCTCCTGACACCCACCATTGAGACAGTGGTAACTGTTAATGAGCTCCCCCCTCAGTCTCTGCTGCAGCCTGAACAGCTGAGCACTGATGACCCCGTGCTCAGGGGACGCTGACTGCTGAGGCAGAGCAATGCTGGAGCGCTCAGCCCTTTGCTAAAATGATTAACGAGCCATCTTTTCCCATGCACAGGCTGACTTGGAAAGGGAGCTGGATTAAAAGATGACAGGAAATTAAATTGTCTTGCAAAAGTTCTTGCTGATGCAGCCAAGGGAAGGGGGGAGCTGGCTCCAGCTCTCTGAGAAACTGTCCTGTGCAATTCGATTGGAAATGGACTGGGGTATAATTAGCAAGTGAATTCACTCCTGTCAGCACAAATAGAAAGAGAGAGAGGGGGTGAGGAGGAGAGAGGAATTTCTAACCTAAAGGCAGGACTTCAGATGCCAACTGACAAGTTATAACCTGAGCCCGAAGAGTAGAGAGCAGGAACTGTCAGGGAGCTGCAACTGCAGTCTGTGCCTCATCTCTGGGCTTTTCCATCCCAGGAGCTGCAGCCCTGATGGGGGTTTGTGGTGTGCTGGGGGTGGGATTAGCAGCCAGACCCGTTGGCACTGCTGCTGTGAGGAGAGGCAGCAGCACACAGCAGCGAGGAGCTCCCCAGCTGCACTTCAGCCAACAAAACACCTCTGCCCATCAGACAGAAGCTCGGTGTCTGCTGCTCAGCCAGGCAGAAGCGCTCGCTCTGCTCTCACCTCCGTGACTGCTGCCTGCCCTTGGCCTGCTGTAGGTTGGAGCACATAAATCTTGGCTTTGTGGATCAGTCAGAGGCTTTGCTCAGCCCCAGAACAAGGAAGCTGTGGGTAAACAGGCTCTGCTGCCACCACGAACGTCATCCCAACTCCCAGCAGCTTGTACTGGTGGCACAGCCCCATCCACAGACCCTGAAAGGTGCCAATGAGAGCAGTAAAGAGTGATGGCGAGAATGGAGGCTGTGCATCCTCCTTCTCAGGGGAGAAGGAGAAACAAAGAGTCACGAGGAGACCAGGAGGTGACAGAAAGCTTGTCTCACATTGCCTCCCCGCGGAGGAAGGCTCCGGCTCCCGCAGCGCTGCCACAGCTCCTGCCAGCAAGGGCACTCGTGAGCTGCTTCCCAGGACAACCACACACTGGCCCTTGCAACACACTTGTAGAGGTCTCCGTGGGCTCTGCAGAGCTGCATCCTGTCATGCATTCACTTCTGGCCCCGACTTCTGCCTGGTGTCTTTGGAAGAGAACAAGTCGTGTGAGGAGCAGCTGAGGGACCTGGGGGGTTCAGCTTGGACAGGAGGCAGCTGAGGGGAGACCTTCGTGCTCTCCTCACCACCCTGACAGGGGGTTGTGGTAATGTGGGAGATGAGACAAGAGGAAACAGCCTCGAGTGTCACCAGGGCAGGTTCAGGTGTGAGCTGGGGACAACCGTCTGCCCCAAAGGGCTGTTGAGCACAGGCTGCCCAGGGCTGGGGGGAGTCCCTGTCCCTGGAGATACCCCAAAGCTGTGGGCTGAGGCACAGGGGCTCATGGGACAGGTGGAGTGCTCAGGCTCCAGGAGCTTCAAGGGCTCCATTTTTTCCAGTTTGCATTCTTTGCCTTCTGTGAGCAAAGAAAAACCTGGAGAGTAAGAGCAGTTCCACCATGAAAGGGGCAACACCACTCAGCCAAATGCTCCTTCCTAGGTGGAAGCCAAGTCCCCTGGAGGCTGTCACCATCACAGAGGAGACAGAGGAAATGTGTGCAGACAACTCAAGGACAGTTTTATTTTCCCTTCTGGGAAATGCAGGAAAAAAACCCAAAGTCCCTCCTTACCTCTTCCTTCAGGTGCCTGCTGTGTTCTGTGACAGCCACAGCACGAGGACAAAAGCTGCTCAAGACCATCAGTTGGCAGAGAAGCATCCTCCAGACTCTGGGCTGTCCCAGCTTTTGACATGAGCCACAGGTTGCTCTCTGTTTTGCTCACAGAAGTTACTCTCCCATGGTGTGTGGGACCATGGACTTGTGAAACCCTCTGCTGCTGCTCAGCACCGTGCTGCTTCTGGAAGAGCTTTTCAGAGACACCACAGGGAAGCCACCATTGCATCAGCCTTTCTCAAGGCACCTTGGCTACAGGAGTGCAGAGACACCAGCCTTTGCTCCACAGCTGCACCAACCCTCCACAGCCAAGAACTCCCCACTCTGCAGAAGCTCCCAAGGTGCTCGTTGTCTCCTTCAGCTGGGGGAGCACAAGGCAGATGTACAGGTGGGCTCCTGAACAAGCTCCAGGTCACCCTCAGCTCAGGTATTCCACTGTGGCACAGCAGAGACTCTGGTGTCCATTGTTCATGTCTCAGTGGCTCTCAGAGAGATGACAAACCAAAGTTTAAAGACAGAAACACCCAGCAGCAGCAGCTTCCCCTTATTAAGATCGCTTCCCCTTTCCTCTGTCTTCTCCCTTCCTGCAGGTTGCTTGGGGTTTTCCCTGGTGGCTTCCCCCCCCCTCCCCTTAATAAAACAAACCATTGGAGCCCATCAGTCCCTACATCAGTCTCCAGTGCTACTCCCCCCCCCAAAAAACCCCACACCACAACCCATCTTACTTTTGGCAGCAGCTTGCTTAAGGAATTCCAACCAGTCAGCAAGGCATGACCTCTCATTCCTGGACCCACACAGCCTATCTTTGATCACGTTGTGTGTTCTCACTTGTCCCACAGTTGATCCCTTTAAAACAGTTCCTGGGTGTCTCTTCCTTCCTCCCACCCAACACACAGTAAAGTCCAGAACAAATGTCACACCCATCACAGACCCCAGACCCACAAACCAACTCCAGGGAAACTCCCTCTGATGAAAGCAGCAAAGAGCCTTTCAAGGCTGTTTCATAGTGACTGCAAAGAGGGATAATGCCACATTTGACACCCCACAGTAAGCTGGAAGGCAGATTGGTGGCAGAGCCACCTGAGCTCACAGAAGATGCAAGCACAGAGGGGACTCTGGCCTCACACCTGGAGCACGTCACCTTCCCCAGGGCTTCAGAGAAGGGAGAGCGAGGAAACACTCAAGTCTTCTTTTCTAAAACCCAGGACAGAAGCATTTATTCAGGAAGTCTCTGGGACAGGGAGATGGGAACCACATCCCAAGAGTGTTTTTCAGCCCAGGAGCCCCATCCCCTCTAACACTGTGTCACCTCCTCACCCTGCTCTGCAAGGACCTTACACACACACGGAGTCACCGGGAGCTGCCTCCTCTGCAAAGCCAGGCGAGGGGGTCGGTCAGGAAGCTGCTCACCTGACACAACAGGGATGGCTGAAACAAGCCTGACACGATGCATTCAGACAAACGTGCCTTGCCTCGGCCTCTCCCTGCTCTCACAGGAGCCCACGGTTAAACAACTAACTCCGCTTCGCTTTGACCTTCAACAGGCACGTTCCCACTGTTAAACTTTAACAGCAGGAAGGCAAAGGAGACACGGGAAGGATCGAGTTTCTCAGCCATGAGTATTCTTGCAGGCAGAGCCTTTGCCCTCCAGCCCTGGCCATCAGCAGCCGCACTGCCTCGGGAAAGCAGATCCCACGGGCGCTGGGGTTAGTAAACACCAGCGGGGAGAAAGGCTGCGTGTGAACAGACCCTCACCACGTGGGCTGGGCAGTTGATTAAGGTACAGACTGACACATTAAAACCCAAGGCAAAACGCCTTGGAATCTCAGCTAAACCTGTCCCAAAGGGGCTTTCAAGGAGCAGAAAGATGGTTTAATGGGAACGTGACTCACTCCACATCTGTGAACGGGCGAGGAGCTTGTGGACAGCACGTGGTATCACTTAGCAGGGCACACACACGGCTGCAGCCGGTTACAGCACTGCTCTCCATCTCAGGACAGAACTGGGTGCTCCTGAGGCATCCTCCAAAAGCCCAAGAATACCTGGAAACGCTGCAGCAGGCCCTTGGGAAGGCAGGAATCTGCTTCTCAGGATGCAATCCCAAACAGGTTCCTCTTGGAAGAGGCCTCAAGAAGAATAAGAGTTCTGAAGCAGGTAGAACACAGCCAGAGCAAGACTCTCTGGGGAAGCACTAAGCTGCTGTTTAGCAAGCTGGAGAGCTCTGGCTCGCTGGAGTGACTACTGAAGGCAGTAATACTGAAGTACCGAGGGGAATACTTTGCTTGCTGGGAGCTCACACGCCACTCCTGCTGTGCACACCTCTAGGTGCTGCTAAAATGAAACCACCCTGGCGTTAGTCTTTAATCAGAACACTACCCAAGGTGCCTCTGTCCTAAACAACACACGGTGCAGCAGTTCCCTACAAGCCTCTCGTCCGTTATGCCTGGCCAGTGTCGCCGAGGCGCCGCTGCCCCAGCACCCCGCAGGTCTCTGCTGCCTCCGTGGCTCCCAGCCTCTGCCCTTTCCCCTTCCCCTTGTCTCGCTGACCAAGAGCTAGATGGAGGAATCCACAGTGAAGTGCCCGTTGTGGGACAGTGTCCTGCGGTCTGTGGTGTTGAGCTTCACCACCGTGGGGGTGTATTTGGAATTCCTGTAGCAGACAAAGCAGAGGATCCTGCGGAAGGTGCTGCGCATCTCGCTGTCCCTGTACGAGTAGACGATGGCGTTGATCAGCGAGTTGATCTCTGCCAGCAGAAGGACGTACTTCTCCACCGCCAGCACGTTGCAGCTCTTGCAGCCCAGCCCATCCAGGAGCAGCACGACTTGGCCTGGAGTCCAGCAGATGACAAAAGCACCTGTGGAGAGAAGGATCCCTGTTAGGGAAGCAGCGGGTTCCTGCCCCTGGCGGTCTCACGCCGTAGATGCTCAGAACCACTGAATGGTTGAGGTTGGGAAACACCTTGAAGCTCCTGGAGCCTGAGCACTGCACCTCCCCCATGAACCCCTGTCCCTCAGCCCCACAGCTCTGGGGTGTCTCCAGGGACGGGGAGCAGCCTGTGCCAGCACCCAACAGCCCTTTGGGGCAGATGTTTGCCCCCAGCTCACACCTGAACCTCCCCTGGGGACACTCGAGGCCGTTTCATCCCATCCCATCACCTGGGACGAGAGATCTCATCCCTCACCTCACCACAGTCCCCCTTCAGGCAGCTGAGGGGAGACAGAAGAGCTGATTGAACAGAACAATCTCCACCGTCCACAGAGTTTAGGGGGGCTTTGGTTAATGATCCGAGTGTGAGAGTCCTGGCCAACCCTCGGGGCAGCCCAAAGCAGCCTCTGCCACAGCTCTGTGCCAAGCAACGGGCTGAGCTGGGCAGGCTCCACCACTGATCCAGTCAGGCACATACCATGTTCTCGCCACCACCTGCAAAGCTCTTTGGCAAAGGGCTAATTGCTGTTTTGCATGACGAGTGGGAGGTGCTGCAGCTCCAGAGGCTGACGTAAAGGGAGCACTCACCCATCCATCAGTGCTCCTGGAGGTCACACACGAGGCTGGATCTTCAGGCACAGGAGCTGCCCCCTGCCACATCTTCCAGGAAAGGGTGGAAAAGAACCAGACTTGCTGGGAACTTTGCAACTACACCCTTTACTGGAAAACATCTCTGGGGAAGGAGCAGCCAGAGAGCTGCACCAAAACACAGAGGCTGGATTTAAAGCTGCCCTGGTGAAGGGGCCAAGGGAGGGCTGGGAGGGACCTCCCAGGGAGTGTTCCCCATTGCTTTCAGGCCACAGCATCACACAACCTGCTTATTTCAGTGGCTCATGATCCTGGGTGGGCAGCTCTGCAGCCACCACACCTAGGCCAGGCAGCTTTGCCTTCTTTGGTTCAGCAGCTACACCAAGTGGATTCCTGCTTGTCCTGAAGGAAGGGTCAATACCTCTGTGCTGAAAGGGACCTCCTCCAGTGACAGAACTTCCCTGAGCCAGGTTTTCAGCATCCACAAGACAAGCCAGGCTCTAGGCTGGCTCCCAGCAGCGCTACATAAAGTCAGAGGAACATTAAACATGACGGGGGAAAACAAAGAGAGGTACCTAAAGAGTATCTGCACATCCAGACTGATCTCCTTGCTCCTTATTGGAAGCTGAGATGCTCAGAAAGAAGCCTGAGCTCCATAACGTGACACAGCCTGGTCACTAAGGACTCTGTGCTTCAGTCATCATCACCCCCTGTGTCACAGCTCCTGTGGGAAAACGTGCTGCTCCTTTCCAGCTGCACCCTGGAGCTCATTACTGGCTTCCAGGCCAGGTCCTGAAGCTGTTCTCGGCAGCCAGGAGCTGCGGGATGCCGAGCCGTGGCTGACCCTGCGTGCAGAGCCCTGGCACCCACAGGCAGCTCCCACCGCACCCTCACCACGGCTACACCCTCTGATGCATAAGGCCCAAAGTATTCTCTGTGCAGAGTCCAAGTTTGCACAAGGCTGGGGAAGGAGGGTGGAGAAGGAATTACACCAGGGCTTTCAGAGGGAGGAGGGGAAAAAACACCCTCTCCAGGCTCAAGTTTCTGTACGCTGAGCCCAAACTGAGAGGTTTTCCCCAAGCTGAGCAATTCTCTCCCTCCTTCTCTCCCATGCAAGGGACCTGCTGCTTCTCTCCCTCAGAGGCAGGGGGAAAAACCCTTGGGTTACAAGTCCCAAAGGCCTGATGAACTCCTGGGTCTCCCTCAGCTTTCCACACTGGGTTCCTCCCTGCTCTGTCAGACCAGAGACCCCTGTGCAGCCTCCTCAGACCCAGCTCTGCTCCTCACTCGAGACAGAAGGCAAGAAGCAGGCAAAGCAGGCCAAGCCAAGAGAGGGGACAGCAAGAGGAAAGGGATCTCCCAGAAACAAGGTGATGCACAAGCATGAAGTGCATTTTCCCTCTTGGCCAGCACCCCGCCAACCCTGGCACCGTGACGCCCCACGACATGAAGCAGCCCAGCTGACACCACGGGCTGGCCCCTTCTGAGGCTGTTCAGGAAGGGAAAGGAGGGAACAAAACAACTTCTCTCCACTCTGCCCTGTGCAAAATACATGAAGTAAATAATTCCCCAGCCCTACTGACCCTCTGTGCTGCATCTGATCAGCTCCAAGGCAGCAACAAACCCCCATCTGCACACAGGCAGCGGAGAGACTGCAGGGCAGTCACAGCAAGAGGCAGAAATGGGCAAAGCCCCTCCAGTTTCGATGCTCACAAGTTGGAACAAGCCCCAGGAAGCCTCATGGCCCTGAGCTGGGACACACCAAGCAGCCCAGCAGCCACCCCCAGCTACTCCCACCCTGCTGAGCCCAGCCAGCCTCTGCTGCCTGCAGGGAGGAGCCTTTGTTTGCAGCTCCAAGGTTTCCCTGACAGAGCAAATTCTGCTCTTATCAGGGAAGATTTGCAAAGCAGAGGGTTGTGACCGTGAGCCCCGAGCCCGGGAACATCCCAGCGCTGATTTATCCTGCCTTGAAGAAAGGTCGTTAGACCCTTAAAGCACGAGGCAAACACAGGCTGAAGGAGTCCTGGAGTGCCCGAGCTGCTGAAAGCACAAGGCACACAGCAGCCCCCGGTGTCAGAGGCACGGAGGAGGTAATGATCCTGGGCAGGGGGAGCCTCAGCACCAACCTGTGTGTGCTGCTCCTTGCAGGGGGGATGCAGCCAGGACCCTGCAGGAGATCCCCTGAGCACAGAGGGCAGCTCACACCCAGCTGAGAGCTCCCAAAACTGCTCCCAAAACACAAGGTAAATCTGAGCAGAGTTCAGGGCTTTGCTCCAGGAAACAGGGATTTGGACACAACTCCCTTGTTCTCTTTCCCCATCCCCTTGTAATGTCCCCCCCGAGCCCCTCTCCATCCTTTGGTAAAGGATGCACCAAGTGCTGCTTTTGAAGGCTTGATTATAGCTCCTAAGGCCACAGCACTGAGCAGGTAAGAGCTGCTGCTGAGCCCTGAGCCCCTGCACTCACAGCAGCCAGATCAACATCAACAGTCCCTCCGTGCCAGCAGGGAAGAGATTCAGGAGCTTCCCTTCCCCTCTGGCCACCAGCTCTCTCCCATCAGCCTTCAGAGCCCTGACACCATCACCCCAGCAGCTCAGGGACCAGGGATGCACAACATCCTCCCCTTTATGTCCCAGGCACACCCACCTCAGCTCCCCACTCCCAGGCTGGAGGATCTGGGTCAGATCCTCCGGAGCAAAGGCACTCACTGAGGATGATGGTGACCGTCTTGACAAGGCTGATCATGGTCTCCTTGTAGCGAGGGTGGAAGCTCGTGTGCTTGGACATCCTTGTCATCTTCCTCTTGACATAGATGAAGATGTGTGTGTACACAACCACCATGATCAGGAAGATGACCAGGTTGGAGATGGCCCAGAAGGTCAGGTAGCTCCTGCTGTAGAGGGGGGCCATGCTGGAGCACTTCTCCAGGGCACAGAGGCAGTGCCAGCCGTAGGAAGGGATGAGCCCCAGCAGCAGGGCAGTGACCCAGATGCAGAAGATGAGGATCATCACCCTCTGGTTGGACATCTTGCTGTGCAGCTGCATGGTGAAGACAGTCTGGTGCCTCTCTACAGCAATGGCCAGCAGGTTCACCACAGAGGCAGTCAGGCTGGTGTCCAGCAGGCTCTGACGGATGAACCAGGTCTTCAGGGAGAGCTCGGCCGTCCTGGGCCCGGTGTGGAACATGAGGAACATGTAGGCAATGCCAGCAAAGAGGTCAGCAGCCGCCAGGTTGCCCAGCAGGTAGTAGATGGGGTAGTGGAAGCGGCGGTTGATGATGATGGCCGTGATGACCAGCAGGTTGGTCAGCAGCACGATGACGCTCACAGTCAGGCCCAGGGCAACCACCAGCACATCTTTGGTCCTCCAGTAGGTGGTCAGCTCCTTGCGGCTGTTGTTGTAGAAGAAGCCCACGGTCTCATTGTAGAAGCAGTGCTTCATCTCTGCTGCCCTGCAGAGGGACGAGAGGCGTCAGCCCACGCTGCCCACACGCAGCCCAAGGGGATGCTGAGCACTGGCACGGGGAGAGGAACTCGAAACACACAGAAACCACCACACCAGCGCCAGCAAAGCACTTCTGTCCCCAAATACAGAACTGCACAGCCCCCAGGCAGAGTCCTCATCTGGCCCCAAAGGCAGCTGCAGGGTGCAGCAAAGCCTGGAGCCGCCAGATCGATGGGAGCTGCCCACACGGCTCCCCGAGGACACAGACACAACTACTCCTGTTATCTCAGAACTGCCCTGCTCCAGAAATGCAGAAGCACACACAGCAGCAGCAAGGGAGGTTCATCAGTCCATGGCCAAGCAACACTGAGGAAAGCCACGAGGCTCTGCAGCCGCTGTGGCCCCAGGGCTCCTGCTCCTGCTGCAGGACAGACACGTCCCACCTTTCCTGGGCACTTGGTGCTCAAAGCCTACGTGCCCACCGCTCCCACGCAGCTCAGTGCTTCCCAAACCAGCTCCTCAGCCCTGGATGAAGTGTAGCAAGAGGTCAGCACGTGGTGCCCTGTGGGTCTGGGAGAGCTGGATCATGCAGGACCCTGCAGCGCTCGCAGGCTGTGGGTCAGCAGCCAGAGCATCGCCTGCTACGCCATCCGTGCACCAAGCGGCTCCCTCCTTCCCCCCCAGGCCTGGAACCAGCCTGCAATCCAAAACCCACTGACCCCCCTGGAAAAACACCTTTGACAGGAAGATATGCTGAAGCCTCAAGGACTCCTCACGTTTGACACAGCAGGCAGTGCTGGGAGCAAGACCAGACAGGCCATTCCTCTGGGCTGCAAGGTGAAGCGCCCCTTTCCAGAGCCCACGCAGCTCTGGTGAGTCCAGCATCCTGTCCTGTGGCCACACACGGAGCAGCAGGTCAAGGCAAAGGATGTTCTTACAGAGTCAGAATCTGAACCCGGTGCTTGAGCAAGTGTTAATTGTGTTACTGGTCCATTAATAAAGCAGCCAAACATGAAAAACAGCCCCATGAAGGAACCCAAGGGGTGAGGAGGAGCCCAGTCACTACAGCCCACAGCAGACATTCGTGTTCCTCCTAACCCAGAGGCTGGAAATGTCTGGTCAGGGCTGGCTGTGATCTGCCTGGGATGGGGCAAACCCAGCCTGGAGCCTCTTTCCTCATGGCACCGAGGTGCTGGAAAGTGACACAGTTCTTTCCTTACCCTGGTGTGTCCTGCACATGAGCTCACTGGCTCTCCCTGTCCTCTTGTGAGCTCAGAGCTAAGCAAGCTCAGCACCAAGCATCCTCCTCAGGCAGGGAAAGAACCCAAAGCACCAACTCACACGTCACTTCAGTCACCCCCAAAGCTCAGGGCACCCCAAGAGCTGCCTGTTCCTCCCCTCTGGAGGTAGTTTTCTGGGCTGGCTCCTTCCCAGGACACTGTGGCAGCAGCTCTGGGCCAGGCTGCCCTTGGCAACGTGGGGATGCTGCAGCTTCTGCCTCCACACACCCCCTCTGTGCAAACAGGGCAGCCCAGGAGGAAACCCCCTCCCACCTGGGGCTGAGCCTGGGGTCTCCACCACCCCACAGGCTCCCTGGGGACCCCCACCACCCAACCCAGCCCCTGGCTTGGGAAGCTGCTCATCAGGGAAAGGGGATTTCTTACAGATATTGGGGGGGATGGAGGCAGAGGAGGAATGAGCCTGCCCCAGGGGTGGATGTGGGCTCGAGCTGTGTCATCAACCCATCTTTCTGCTCGTTTCAGGTAGATCTCAAGCTGCAGAGCTGTTGGGGAGTCATGTGGTCCAAATGAAGGAGATGCCTCGTGGTGACTCAGCAGGTGACTGGGGAAGGTTTTGGCTGGAACAGGGGAAGCTGCTGGAAGAGGAGGAAGGGAGGAAAGCCCAGGGACAGGATGAATAAAACCACCGTGAGTCACCAGGAGGTGCTCACCTTCCTCAGCTGTACCTGGGGAGGCATCTGATCCAGAGCTGGGCCATTCTCATGCAAAAGCCATTCTATGAAAGGAGTTTCCTCTCTTTTGGAAAGCTTTAATCCCAAACCAGGGAGGAAACTGCTGAAGTTAGCCCAGTCACTTCACCTTTTTAAGATGACACACAAGTGGATGCCCAGAGGAGGGTCTGGAGGAGCCCCTGCACTGCCCAGCAGGTTTCAGGTGCTGTGGAACCTCACGTGGAGCAGCACCAACCTTTCCCACCCCCTCAGCTATAGAAGTGACACAGGGAAGATGGGAACAGCCACTTGCCTGTGCACTGTGCAGCACAAAGGCAGCAGGCACCACGCTCCCATCTGTCACCAGTATTGAAGTGGACACTAAATACCACAACAATCTGTTCCAAGTCTCGCTCTCAGTAACATCACTGACACCAAGACAAACTAAACCCAGGAAAGACCAGGCTTTAAAATTGGCCCTGAGTGATGGAGACCAGTTTGATTTCGTTGCAAGTGTTGAGTTCCACAGCTATGACTCCTCCAAACTCCCTCCTGGCAAACTGAGAGCTTTCCTCAGTGCTGGTCCAGTGGGGTGTGTGCTGGGGGAGGGGATTAGAGCTGTGCAATCCCCCGGAGGAGCTGTGCTCTGCACCTCTAACACTGCAGCTACAACACCTCGGCGTTAACCCTGCTGACAGCACCCAAAACACTTCTTTAGGCAAGACCCAGAGAGCTGCAAACCCCTCCGAGAGGCGCGTGGGTCACACATGAGGTCTGTGCCCTGGGCTGGGCGGGCGCAGGAGGCACTGACAGGTTTAGTGCTGGGGACTGGTTCTGGGAGCTCATGTGGCACTCCAGTGCCACCCTGCAATTAGCAAACTGACCTTGGAGCTTGGCACCCAGGACGGGCAACATCACAAATCAAAACCCAGCAGGCAGTGCCAGGGGAAGAGAAACACCCCCAGCAGATAGAAACCCAGGCTGGTGCCACGATGCACAAAGGAGCTGGATGAATCTATTGTTCAGTGTCCAAGCAACCCCCTCCCATGGCCTTGCACTCCCCCTTCCACGGCCTTACACTCCTCAGCAGGATCTCGCAAGATTTCTCCTCACCAGCATTTGTTTACTCAGTAAAACAAGACTCTGGTTACGCTCTGCAACAATCCTGCAGCCCCTCTCCTTGAGCAACACAGCAAACACACTCTGCTCACAGCACCTCAGACTCCCTTCCAGCTCAAACACAGCCTCTTCCCTGCTCACAGCACCTCAGACCCCTCTCCACATCCAGCACAGCCTCTTCCCTGCTCACAGCACCTCAGACCCCTCTCCACATCCAGCACAGCCTCTTCCCTGCTCACAGCACCTCAGACCCCTCTCCACATCCAGCACAGCCTCTTCCCTGCTCACAGCACCTCAGACCCCTCTCCACATCCAGCACAGCCTCTTCCCTGCTCACAGCACCTCAGACTCCTCCACATCCAGCACAGCCTCTTCCCTGCTCACAGCACCTCAGGCTCCTCTCCACATCCAGCACAGCCTCTTCCCTGCTCACAGCACCTCAGGCTCCTCTCCACATCCAGCACAGCCTCTTCCCTGCTCACAGCACCTCAGACCCCTCTCCACACCCAGCACAGCCTCTTCCCTGCTCACAGCACCTCAGACCCCTCCACATCCAGCACAGCCTCTTCCCTGCTCACAGCACCTCAGACCCCTCTCCACACCCAGCACAGCCTCTTCCCTGCTCACAGCACCTCAGACCCCTCTCCACACCCAGCACAGCCTCTTCCCTGCTCACAGCACCTCAGGCTCCTCTCCACATCCAGCACAGCCTCTTCCCTGCTCACAGCACCTCAGACCCCTCTCCACATCCAGCACAGCCTCTTCCCTGCTCACAGCACCTCAGGCTCCTCTCCACACCCAGCACAGCCTCTTCCCTGCTCACAGCACCTCAGACCCCTCTCCACATCCAGCACAGCCTCTTCCCTGCTCACAGCACCTCAGACCCCTCCAGATCAAGCCCAGCTTTTGCAGCTTGGCAGGAGCCACAGCACAGAGCGAGGGCACAACTCTGCTCTCCTCCTCCCCAGCCTTCCCCCCACACACAACCCCCTGCCCCGGCTCCAGGGCAAGTCCCGAGTCCTTTCACGCAGTCAGTCGGGCTGTGCGTGTCCTCCCCGTCGGCTCCGGGATGTGCGGGGACACCGCGCTTGCTCAGGACCCGGCGCGGTGCGGGACAGGGACCAATGGCAGGATTTATGCCACTATCAGTGCTGATCGAGGCAGAACAATGGATCTCCGAGGGCTCACGGGGACTCCAACCCAACCCGTTCCGCACCGATTTACGTGGCCCAGCGCCCAAACGCCGCTGCCGTGAAACCAGGAGCAGCTTTTGCTCCGAAAGGCAGAGCCCTTACCTGAGAGCACAGCGCTGCATCCACACCCGACCCTCAGCACCGGCCTCCCCGCCGCAGCGAGCCGGGGCAGCGGTCCGGGAGGGAGCCCCCCATCCCTGCAGGGCTGCCCGCGGCACGGAGCGCGGAGCGCAGCAGCGGCACGGAGCACCGCCGGCTCCCGGGAGGGCTGCGGGGAGCCCGGCCCCTCCTCGGGTCCTCCCCTAGGCGGGTCCTTCCAGGACACCCGGGAGCTGTAACCCGAGTCCTCGCCGCCCCCGCTCTCCGAGCCCCTCCGGCTCTGGCTGGAGCGAGGCAGCCGCGGTCCGTGTGCCAGCAGCACCCTCTGCCAGCATCAGCATCACCCTCTGCCAGCATCACCAGCACCCCTCTGCCAGCATCACCAGCACCCCTCTGCCACCAGCACCCTCTGCCAGCATCAGCATCACCCTCTGCCAGCATCACCAGCACCCCTCTGCCAGCAGCAGCATCAGCATCACCCCTCTGCCAGCATCAGGAGCACCCCTCTGCCAGCATCACCAGCACCCCTCTGCCAGCAGCAGCATCAGCATCACCCCTCTGCCAGCATCACCAGCACCCCTCTGCCAGCATCACCAGCACCCCTCTGCCAGCAGCAGCATCAGCATCACCCCTCTGCCAGCATCAGGAGCACCCCTCTGCCACCAGCACCCTCTGCCACCAGCACCCCTCTGCCACCATCAGCATCATCCCCTGCCAGCAGCACCCCCCCATCCCTTTCCTACCATCTCCCCCCCAACACTTTCCCACCATCTCCCTCGAGGGCTGCTCAGTGGGAACTGGCACCCTCTGGTCCAACTGCCCCACAACATCTACTGAGTGACCTAGTGGGGGGACCCCACAATGTCATGGCTCAGCACCAGAAGGCTGCTCTGCTTCCTACAGCTGCAGCACCTACACCTCAGGTGGGCTGCCAGGGCAGGATCTGGCCCCTCCTCATCCTCTACAGCAGCCACACTTGCCCAGGGCAACACAGGAAACCTTGGCATGGGGAAGCAGCAGAGAGATGGTGATGCCATGAGAGGAGAGAAACTGGGGCACAGATTGGAAAGGATTTTCCTGCCATAAACTTGGTAAATTAGGTGTCACTGCTAGAAAAGAGCTCACTCATGTTTCTGGTATGTCTGTCTGCCTAGTCTTTGACACCTCTGAGGTGGTTTTACCTGCTAAGTCCTGTGCAAATACCATCAGCACACTTGGTGCTCAGCAGCCAGGAGCTGTATAAATCATGAAGGGGGAAAAAAAAACCCAACAGCATGGGGTTTGCAACATCCATCCAGTTTGATTTACACCTCCTGCTCTTGCAAAGGCCCCAGCAATTTCCATTCGCCTCTCCCACCCTCCTCCAGCCATCATCTGTTCCCCAAGGAACAATGTTATCACCAGGACAGCCTTAATCTGCTGCCAGTGCAGCTTGGCAGAGCCAGCTCATGGTGTGCAGAACAGGCAGGAGATTTACAAAGACAGCCCAGCACAAAGGGGAAAGAGATAGGGCCAGAGAGCCAAGGACACATTAACAGAGCAGGGAGGCCAAGGCAGAGCTGCAGTGGCACTGGCAGAAGAAAAGGGGGATGACCTGGGCAGGCTGGGGGAAGCAGAGGGACAATTACCCCCAATGCCATGGAAATTGCACAGGGTCCCAGGAGCTGCACCAACAGGTACCCCAGAGCCCCTCCTTGGGAAACACCTACAGCTCAGCCAAGCTGCTTTCTCGGAGCAGAGAGACACCAAGAAGTCTGTTCCCAACACAGGCAGCCACCCTGCAACTCGACAGACTTACAGCAACGTTGCAGTTGCAAGAAGCCATTTCACATCTGGAGCATCCAGGGCCACAGAGCAGCTCCTTCCCCTTCCCACGAGGCATTTCCCCCTCCCTTTGGTTACATCATTAAAGACCGAAGAGACCAAAGTCCAATAAACCAACCCTCCCATTTCCCCCAGCTGCTCCTTCAGTGTGCTCCAGCAGCTGGTGCTGCCACAAACAGCTCCCAAGTCACTGATCCAGCAGCTCTGTGGTGCACAAGCAGCAAAACCCAGGTGAGAGCAAGAATCTGGCAGCAGCACAGGTCTGGGGCAAGGCTTCAGTCAGCTACAGAGCCACACACACTCTGCAGCTGGGGATGGCAGCAGCCTAAAAATACTTGTGATTGAAGGCTTCAAACTGGTACCAGCAAGTGCTTCAGAGGCATGGAGGAACACCCAGAGCAATCAGGAAAGCAGCCCAGCATAACTGGTTTCAGCTGAAGTGTCAGCAGCCCGTCACAATGGCTCTCAGAGTCAGACAGACCCAGCAGGTTCAGCTCACACCAGGGGCCAGGAGCACTTGTGCAGCTCAGCCCCTGCACAGGAGGGTCGGGACAGAGAAGGGGACAAGGTGTGTCAGACTGGGTCAGGGCAGGGCTCCTGGGAGCCCGTCACAAACCCCACATGGAGGTCAGGGAATAGTCCAGGTTTCAAAGCCCTGATTTTAAAGCCTGCAGTTTTTCCAGTCCCTTTGTCTAGAAAAGACCAATTTCTGTGCATAACAGGAGTTTGGGAGTGTGCTTTCAGGTTTGGGGGGGTATTAGAAGGAGCCAAGAACCATTTAAGCCCTTGTCTGGAGCCATAAACCACACATGAGCCTGGGACCAGGCTGAAGCCCTGACACAGCCCCTGCACCTGAGACTGAGCTCAAGCATCTCCCAACAGCCACAGCTCTGGGACTGAGCACACACCAAACACGGCCAAGCCCAAGGAGACCACCAGACACCCCTCAGATCCAGCCCCTCGGCCCCTCCTGCTGCTCAGGGATCTCTCCTGTCCCCAGCAGCTCAGAGGGGCTCAGGGGTGCTGGGCTGCCCCGTCCCCCCTCCCAGGCAGGGGGGCTGCTGGAGCAGAGACACGGGGTAACCTGATCCTGACATGGATCTGAGCACACTGTGGTGCCCAGCAGAGAGCTGGTAGTGAACCATTTCCAAAGACAGCAGAGCTTTGCCTCCCCTTCCTCATGGTTCTGTTTTGCTGGGGGAAGTTCACTGGTTGAGGAGATTTGGCACTTCTCACACAAGCCCAAAGCCAAGAGGTCACTTTCAGCACCGTGGCTGTGGCTGCTCTGGGGGTCACAATCTGAGCTGGGGTTTTCTTTTCCACTGAGACCCTTCTCCTGGAATCCCAGGAATGTGAAAAACCTCCTGGAAGGAGCCAGGTCACCATCTCCCCACCTCCCCTTGCACATCTCTGCAGAGAACCATTTGCTTGAATTAACACTTCCCCCAAGTCCCAACTGGCCCAGAGATTCCCAAACCCTCCCCCCCAGCACACCTCCAGCACCACAGAGCAGCCCCTGGGCTCCTGCAGCTCCTCTGCAGAGCAGCACATGCATCAGCAGGGAAAATGCAGGAATTCCATAACACCCACTGCTGCTGACACCCAGCCAACCCCGAGGTGGAGCTGAGCTGTTGTTTGCAAGCCTCCAGCATCAAAAGAGCACTTCAACAAAGAGGAAAAAGGAAGGAATCCGCCTGCAACAGGCAGTTTCTTCCCCTCCAGCCATTTTACCACCAATTGCTCCACAACAAACCACAAAGAACCTGGAAAAATCCCTCTCCCAAGCTTTGTGTTTGCATTTGCATCTGCAGACAACACCTTAAACTGGAGTGGGGAGCCCAGCTGAAGCAAGACCACAAGAGACATTGGACCTTGTCACCTTTTCGCCCTGTTTGCTGGGAAAACAGCCCAGAAGGAGCAGCCAAGATAATTCCCTGCAGTGCCTCCGGGTCCTGGCTGAACAGCACCCTCACCTTCCCCCAGGTAACCCTCCTGGGAGGGGATGTTGGTGAGCAAAGGGCCCCTCTGGCACAGTTACTGGCTTTTGCAGCACTCTGAGATGAAAACATTTGCTCTGCAGCCGTGGAGAGAAGACAGGGTCAGGGGAGGGAAGAGGAGAGAAGAGGAGAGAGGGCTGTTTGCAGGGGTGTTTTGTTTGGAGCCAGGATGGTCCAGGGGCCTCTCTGCTGCTGCTGCTCCTAATTCACACAGGAAGAAAGAGATTATCCTACACAGAGACAAGCAGCTCTGAAGGCAGGAGCAGCGGAGGAAGAAAAGCTTGGCCCCCCATAACGATGTCACGTCCTTAGAAGGCACCAGGGAGGGTCAGAACCAAGTCAGGACGCTGTTTACAGAGCAGGACTCAGCCTCGTCCTCACCCGAGGAGCATTTCATCTGGCACCTCACACTCTTGTCAAGAACAACAAAACTGGGTGGAAATTCCCTTCCTGTGAAGCCCAGGGAGGCAGCCCCAGGCTCAGGCACACGCTGCCTGGCTGGCTCCCAGCAGGGGAAGGCTGCCTCAGCCCTTGGCACTCGCTGCGGACTCGGGGAGCTTTGCAGGCAACTCCAGCTGCACGTGCCTCAGCCTCTGCTTGGAGGGGGATTACTCCCCAAACCCCACTCCCCCTGTGTCTCTGCTGGGTTTAGTGTCAGATGCCTGCAGCTTGTGGCTGCAGAGCCATAAAAAGCATTTAACATGCCTTTCTGCTTAAGTCTGGAAGGAACAAACAAAAGCCAAGCGAGGGAAGGCTCCAGCTGCAGGAGGAGCAGATGCAGCACAACTGCAGCTTGGTCTCCAACACGAGCATCGGGGCTGACTGACACAAAGCCACTCTCCCCGAGCCAGAGGAGGGAATGGCTGTGCTGTCAAAGTTGTTTTAACTTCCTAAAGCTTTGGGCTCTTGGGCACATTTATAGGAGGGGGAAAAACCACTTTCATTTGCTTGTTCCCTTGCCTTCCTCAGCTGCAAAGCAGCAGGAAAGCTCTTGCTGTCCAGAAAAGTACTCCCTCACCTAAGGAAACCAGGGTGATCATGTGTTAAACAGACCTCTACCAAAAAATACAACCCCCTTGAAGCCCATTGGTAAGATCCCAACAAAACTGACCCTCTGCAGGGCCCTGGATGCCAACACCCAAACCCCTCTGTGCAAGCCAAGCTGGGATTACAGCTCCACACATCCTTATTTACGGCAAATGATAGAGGAGAGCAGCCAGTGCCCTGAAAAGCCTCCAGCTGCAGGCCTGGATGGGGAGACACAGACTGGGGTCAGTTCCTTCAGACTTCCCTCCCTTTCCATCCCCCTGCACTGGGAGCACCCTGGGACTCAGCATCTTTGGTCCCCAAGCAAAGGGTGTTCCTGGGTTTCATCTGACCAGAAAGTCCCATCCCTGCTCCACTCCCTCTCCCCTTTCCCATCTGTTATAGGTCCCTTTGCTCTGCACAGCCACAAACCCAAGAACATCACAGAGATACTGGGGCAGTGGGGGGAGAGGGAAGAAGAAAACAAAAGCTGTTTGTCTGCAGCAGCATGAACTCCCACCAGGACACACAGAAGAGCTCACTTTTCACTGCCTCATCTGATCTGCTAATTGACTCTTGGAAGAGCAGCTTCCAAAGTAAAATAGAGCAGGAATGCCCCAACACTGAGTGGCTTCACACACCCCAGTGCTGCAGCACCCAAGGCAGGGAGAGGAACCACTTCATTTGCCACTAAACAACAACCTCCACGACCAGTCCCACCACTGCACCTCCTGCCAGGGTGTGAGACAACTAAATGGCTTGGCAAGGAGAATGAGAGACCTTGGGTCAGCTGTAACAGCTACCCCATCACACTGAGGGGCACAGCCTGAACACTTCTTACCCTGAGAGGATGGATCCTGCAAGGCATCAACGCTCCCAGGAGGAGAGAGCTCATGGGAAAGCAGCAGCAGGGCTCCCCATCCCATCCCCAGGCCAGGAACAAGCCCCTCATCCCCACCTTATACTGGAGGGCTGCTGGGTCAAGGGGGAGTGCTGAAGAAGGGTGAGTGGCTCAGAGGGAGGCAGCTGGGAGTGAGGCTCCTTCCCACCCCACGACTGGCCTGAGCTGCTTTGCTTTTTCCCCAGTGAGTCTCCTCCTGGGAGTAATTTTGAGGACTATCTGAGGTTTAATCTCCAGTTAGGTAACATGAAACAACAGCACAACACTTAAAATGAGCAGAAGAGGAGGAGGAGGGATCAGGAATTAGACCCTGAGCTCCTGAAATAAAGGTCCTGCCTCTTGCCTTGCTCGGTTTGAACCCCCCAGAGGTAATCCCTGTGCTGGGAAAGCACTGGCTTTCCCTTCCAGCCTCCTGCTGGCTACCTGTTTGCTTTGATTGGGGGTTTAGGAGGATAAAGACAAACTAAAGAGCTCCCTTCCCACCCCCATTTTTCCTCTTAGGGCAGAATTTGTCACTGGCCTGCTTGCAATTACACCACTTTACACTGAAATGCAATTAAACCCCAACTGGCTTCTCCAAGTAAAAGGAATCTCTTGGCCCCTGCCTGGAACTGTTCAGTGCCTGCATCTCCCTCCTGCATGCCCCCTCCAGGGCCTTCCCTTTACTGGATGAGGAGCAGTTGATGCTCAGGAGCACGGTGACTGGCTGAGGTGAGCTGGTCACTTGGTGCTCTGAGCTCCCAGGGGCTGGTTTCAAACAACAGCGAGATCCTGAGGTGAGAAAATGGGTTTATGGGTGGTTTTACATGCCCTTGCCCAGCCAAGGCTGCCATCCCCTGAGCTGGGAGGGGGTCAGCCAGCCGCCCACAGAAGGTGCTGCTGTGCAAACAGGATGGCTGTAAGATCGTGTCTGCTCCTGGTTTGAGTGGGCTGTTGCTTGGTGCTTCACGGGGCTGCTGCCTGTCCCTCGCTGTACACAAACACGACCCTGCTGCTCCTCTGAAGTGAAGATGCGGCCTCAAGGAGGTGGGAGGAACTGAGGAAATGATGTTTCCCTCCCTGCCAAGTTTCTCCTTTGGTTTCCAAACCAAACCCTGTCAGCTGTGGCTGGATGACAGCAGATCCCCATCCTGATGGTTCAGACCCTGTGTCCAAGCTCTCCCCACACCGGTGGGACCTGGCAGCCCTGCAGCTCTGGCTGGAAGCCTTGTTTTGGCAGCTCCTACCCTCAACAACTTACCAGCTCTGCAGACATCAGCAAGCAATGAGGGGTTAGGAGGTAAAGTTTTCTCTGATGGCACCTCTGTGTGTATTGGGCTGCTGGAAGGAGGAGAGGGCAGAGGTGGATGGCAGGAGCTGAGCTGTGCTGTGCCAGCCTCTGCCACTCCTCTTGCCTGGCTAAGGGTGCAGCAGGAAAAGGAAACTGGGGGTTTTGACCAGGGTTATTATTATTCTGGCCCTGCTGGTTCCTCAAATTACAAATCCTTGTGGGCAAACGTTACCTTTTTCACTCTCACAGAGCCCTGAGTGCACTTGGCACTTGATCCTAAGCCAGCAAGTGTTGACTTCAGGCTTCCCCGTTGACCTTGGACAGACACAGGGTAAAAACCTGGCCATTTATTGCAGAAGTTCTACAGCAAAGAGATAATTTACTCTTCAAGGCCTCAAATCACTCTCATGTACAAATATACATTGCTGCAGAGGTGCAAACTCCCCTTGGCCCTGCACAGCCAGGGGCTGAGGGCAGATCCTCAGCGTTGCTTCTAACTGTGGTAGGAGGCAGGATGGAGCCTTGGAGGAGACAAAAGCAGTTTGCAAAGTGGATCCTTCACCCTCTGGAGCTGGGGGAAGTGTAGTAACGTTTCCCTTTAGCCCTGGGGGTCTCATCTCCCAGCTCCTTTGCAGCAACCGCTGAAAACCTGCCTCAGTGCACAAGGTTCTGAGGTCGTGGGTGTGTAGAGACAGACCAAGGAGCTCCTGAGAGGCTGAGCAATGCCCATCCCGGAGCTCAGAGCCCTCCCCAAGCCCTTGTCAGGAGGTGGCACTGTGGGACCGGCTTTGCCCCAGCCTCGGGGGCCACTTGGGTGGATGCAAAAGCTGCTGCAGAGGGGAGCATCGGGGTAGCCCAGGGCTGGGTGAGACCCAGCAGCTCGGAACAGCCTCGCCTTAGAACCCAGGAATCTCATCTGGGGGGTCGGGGATTTCACGTGTGGGGATTGCACAAGCTCCACGTGCTCTGAGGGAAAGGGAACTGCTGTTCTGGAGACAAACACAGCAGCTCTTCCCCTGGCTGAGTGGCTTCGTGCTGACTCCAGCGAGGGAAGCAGAAGGGTCCCGAGGGCAGGAGCTTTGCCCCTGTGCCCTGTCCCAGGACACTCAAAAAGCGAGTTAAGCTCCAAAAAAAGCTGTGAAATACAAGTGGCAAACCCCAGTGCTTGTTGCAGCTGCCTGGAAATGAGCCTTTGGGTGCATTTTCTGCCCAGCATCCTCCTTGCTGAGCTCTTGCAAAGCCAGGCAGCCCGTGTTTCCTCTGCTTCCCGCGTGTCCCTTCGTGCTGAGCAGGCAGCGAGCCCCTGGGCTTGCTTCTATTGCTCACATGGGTTTGCTAACGAGTGAAAAGCAAGCCCTGGGCTAGCTCAGACCCCACCAGGCAGGTGCCTTCTCTCCAGCCTGCCTGGTAAGCAGTCAGGCCGTTCTCTCCCCATCGCTGTTCCTCTGCTCAGCAGGATTTCAGTCCTTTCAGCCCTTCCCTTGCTGTTCTGGCACCCCTCAGGTTACTCCTACAGGTATGTCCCTGGGTTGGCGTCCTCTGCTCTCTGGGTGCTGTCCAGAGAAGGCTCAGGGGATGCAGAAGCATCTCTGGCTTTGAACTTGGAGACGATCCTGGCTGTCTCCTGCGTGATCTCAAAGTGTCTGAGCTGCTGCCTCCCCCCCGAGCCCTGCCTGAGCTCCTCCAGCACCTCCTTTGTGCTGGAGCTGCTCTCAGCAGCGTTGCCCTCTGCACCAGGCTCGGTGGCCACGTTGGTAGCCCACAGGGCCAGGCTGGAGGAGGTGGGAATGACCGGCTTCGTTTTCGCCTGCACTCGGATGTACTTGACGGGCTGTCGGCTGAAGTGGCCCTTGGGCTTGGTCCCCAGCACTGACTCTGAGTCACTGTCTGTCTTCTCCTGCCCAGAGTCCTCCAGGTCCTCCAGCTCAGAGCCAACACTCGTGTTCATCTCTGCATGAAAGAACCAGGCAGTTAGAACAGTGTGAGGCAACGTCACTGCAAGCAGCAGGTTCCCCCGTTGGAAGGGACAGCGGAGCCCTTCGTGCTGAAACACCCCCTGGAACAGCTTCATCAGCCAGGAGCAGCCACGAGGTGTGTGTTTGAAAGAGGTGAAGGAGATGAGCCAGGTCCTTGTGCTTAAAGCCATCCTGAGTGCATTAAAACCAGGAGAGGTGATGGGGAGCTCAGGCTGGGGCAGCAGCAGCGGGGAAAAGCTCTTGCAGAGGTTTCCTGCAGCTACTTGTCTGCAGGAGAGCATCCAGGTCCCTATTGCTAGAGCCATCCTCAGTGCATTGCAGCCAGGAAGGTGATGGGGAGCTCAGGCTGGGGCAGCAGCAGCGGGGAAAAGCTCTTGCAGAGGTTTCCTGCAGCTACATGTCGGGTGCTCAGCCACGGGTCACTGCAGGAAGCCCAAGCAGCCATGCCAAAGGACCCAGCTCTGCTCTCTGTGCTGTGTAGGGCAGGCAGGAGGTGTGGAAAGCAGCAGAGCAGGATTTACCATGAGCATCCAGGCTTAGCAGGCTGTGGGCTCCCTCCAGAGTCAGCTCATCCACGGCCTCTCTGCAGGACGAGTTCTCAGAGGCGCAGCCCACGACTGCACCGTGCTGGGAGGAGAGGCTCTGTTGGGAAAAGCCAGGGGTGTTTATACAGGACCCTTGTTTGACATGGAGATGTTGTCAGCTCCTGCTTGGCAAGAGCTGCTCTCAGAGCCAGGTGAATGGAGGCAGCTGCTGGAGCTGGAAACACCTGGATTTGTCTCAGATCCTGTAGCCCTCGGGGGAATGGGGAAGGAGCAGGGACAGGAGAGGAAACACATGGCTCAGGATGTGCTGTGAGACCACAACTGCCACAGGGCTGGGCTTGCAGACCCCAATGTGACTGTTGTGTGTCTCTCACAGTGCTTTCTGCGAAGGTTTGTTAACCCTGCAGGCTTCCTGCACAGCAGAAGCAAACTGTGCCTGCCCTGCTGAGCTCAGCTGTAACCACAGCTACTCTGACTTGTGCTCCCTCCACCAGGAGCCTGGGCAAGGTCCCTGCAGACACACAGGCACCCACATCGGCTCCAGAACAGGAGCCAGAGCGTCCCCCAGCCCCAATCTCACTCCTTTTGGCTTAACCTCGAGGAAAGTCATTTCCTCTTTCACCAGACAACCAGGAAAGGGTAAAAAGCCCCTCCATGCCCCAGCTCAGGGCTGCTGTGCCCACTCCTGGCTGTCAGTGCAGAGGAATCCTGTGAGGAATGAGCAGTGGAGCTCGGGGAGAGCACAGAACACTCGTTTATCTCTGTTTCTCCTGCTCCACGTGCCACAGGTTCTCTGCTCCTTCCTCCTGGAACAACCCCCTGAGAGGGAAGGGTTGTGCTCTCCGTGGGAAGCGTTCTCTGAACGGCTCTTGCACCTCCCTGTGTGTTACAGCAGGGTCAGGGAGCCCCGGTGGGTGTCTCTACCTCCAGGGTCACGCTCTGGGCTGTGTTCGGGCTCTCGGGTCCTTCACCCTCTGCTGCTGATGCTTCCTGCGAAGGGTTTTCACCTCCTGGGGATAAGGACGAGGGCAGGTCGTCCATCCCAAACACCCTCTCGTAGTTCTGGATGAGAAACTCCACAATCTGGGCTTGGTACCCGGAGTCAACAAGGCAGGACATGGACACGTCGCTCCCCGAGCCCGGCCGGATCAGCGTGGGACCAAACACGATGCCCAGGTTGTTTGGGGACATCTTGTTCTCCTCGTAATTCTCTGCCACCCTGGGGAAGGGAAACGGGAGTGTCAGAGGCTTCCCAGACAGGACACAGCACCCCCAGCAGAGAGAGAAGCCGCAGAGCTCCGGTCTGGGCAGGGGACAGGTCCCAGCGGCTGCCTGCGTGGTGCAGCCTGTGCTTGGAGGGTTGGGATCCTGTTGTTCCTCGACCTCCTGCTCTGCACTTTGGTCCTCCTTGGTCGTTAAAGTGAGTCCCTGCAAGATTTTCTTTCCCAATGATTACTTTCAGCCCCTCCTCAGCTGCCTGCCTGGCTCTCCCGGGTCATGGAAGCCCAGAGTGCTTCTCGTGCCCATCTCCAGCTCTACCCAGCACGTTCCTCACCTGTACAAGTGGGCAATCAGGTGCCTCAGGGTGTTGTAGTTGCTTCCAGGCAGTTTGCTCAGCAAGTCCTTCATGCTCTGGACGGGGTCAGAGGGAAAACCTGCACAGTCCAGCTTTTCCTCCCCAGCTTTCTGCAGCTCTTTGGCGAGCGCCATGAGGTCGTCGTAGAGCTGGGGCAGCAGCACCGGTGCCGAGAGCTGCAGCGAGAGGGGAGCGAGAAGAGCAGCTCAGTGCATCCATCCCACTGCTCTGGCTCCCAGGAGAGCAGCCAGGCGAGACCCAGGACCCACCTCCTTGAGGAAATGCTTGAGGACGCCGGTGATGTCGTGGGGGGAGTGCTCGGAGAGCTCCACCAGGCTGCGGCCGCTCTCGAAAGCCTGGCACAGCCTCTCCACACGCGCCTTGGAGCCGCTGACCCGGTAGATGCCCTGCGGGGGGTCAGAGCGGGTCAGGAGCTCCGGGCGCAGAGGAGACCGAGGTGAGAGCAACCCCCCCTCACCTGCACTGCCAGGGCACGGGCTTCGATCTCCGAGGTGCATTTCAGCACCAGGAAGGGAATTTCCTCCGGGAAGTCCCGAGGGACCTGCGCCAAGTCGATGCCGAACAGAGGCGCCCGGTTGGGCAGCTTCTTGCGGCCGCAGGTGATGAGCAGGGTCTCGAGACACTTCTTGTGGCAGGCCAGGCAGCACTGGGAACGGCACAACCAAGCCCAGTGCGGTCTGGTTGTGGTCCAGCGCCGCAGCAGAGGCTGAGCCTGAAGGACTTCTCCCCTTCCCTCAACCACCAGCGTCCCACCAAGCCCAAGAGGCTCGTTCCAGGCTCACTCCAGGGCGGGATGGGGGGTAAAAAAGCACAGAGCTTTGCAGAGGGAGTTCATCCCCCCACCCCAGACCTTCCTCAGGACCAGCTCCTCCCTCACCTCCTCGCACTCGAAGCCGCTGACCATGAAGGTGTCGCAGTCCCTGCACTTGGACGGTCCCCGCAGGCGGCGGAGCCGGTGGCTCTGGGCAGCACACGAGAGGGAAACGTTCTTCAGCTGCTGCTGGGACGAGCCATTCTCTGCAGAACACGGCAGGAAGGAGTGAAAAGGAGCCGATGCTCAGGCTGGGGCTCCCTCGGGGGGAGTCAGGGCTGTGGGCGCCTCACCGGCTTCCAGCGTGTGCAGGGACTCTCTCTCTTCGAAGTCATCCGAGGACGACACGGTGCCAGTGGATGGAGCTTTCAGCAGCTTCCTGCTGGTGTTGCCTTGAGAAGAGGGGAAATGCCAACGGCTGTCCTCAGCCAGAGGGGTCGGTGGGGTTGTGCTTCTGGTTTTAGGGTTTTGGGCAATGGTTAGGGTTGACTTTCTGCAGCTCTCACCTGGGCTGGAACTGGGAGAGTCCAGGGAGCGGGATTCACAGCTCCCACCCAGACTTTCTGTGTCGCTGCAGAGGGATCTGTTTGCACCTGTGGAAGGTGGATGCAGTGTCAGACCATCCCAAGCGCTCTCAGGACACTTCAACACCGGCCTGAAGCCCAAGCTTTGAAGCTCCCAAGAAAACCCACAAGCACTGGCCACTGTTTTCTGCCAGCCTGAGCAAAGCCTCAAGCACTGCCCCTGAGGATCTGAGAACCTCTGCCACCTCTTTGGCTGCTGATCTGAATGAAACCACAGGGTCTGGGGAGAAAACTGGGGCTTCTTTGTTAACTCAGACTCACTGTGTTCACCATCTGGGGAGAATTGCCTCCTGGACGTGTCATCCGGAGTGCTCACGTCTCTGGCTGCTGAGGAGGGTCCCGTGTGATGCAACACCAGCTTCTTTTTGCTACTGGGAGGGGACCTGGGAAGGGGTGACAAGCAATTTGCTATCAGTGGAGACTGAAGTACAACGTCCCATCAGAGGTACCTGGGACAAAGCCTCCAAGCTTCAAGCACCTCACAGGGGTGAGCTGTGCGTGCAGAGAGGCTGCAAAACACACTCTAGCGTGGGAAAACCAAACCGGTGTGATGTAATTTCACCTTTTCTGCCTGCAGGACAAGCTTGGAAATCAAACAGCACCCAGGTGAGAGAACAGGGACCAGAGCTTTGGCCACTGGCCGTGGGCTGAGGCCGTGGGCTTTCCTGAGCAGCCCCAGCATGGCAGCGGTGCTGCTGACCGTGGGTGTGTTCTGTGCACTCTCTGTTTCTGCCCTTTCAGCTGGAGGGAAAGTTTTCCACTCCTGGTTGTTTTTTACCTCTGCCCTCCAGCAGCCAGTGGCTCGAACTCAAACACTTCCATGGGAATGTCTTTCTTCTGCAGAGCCTGGATGAACTCCAGGTACTTCTCGCCCGCTCTGTAGGGCTTGCAGACCTCGGTCAGGTGCTGGTATCCTGCTGGGATCTCTTCTGACTGAGCTTGCCGTTGCTTGAACATCCTTAAAGTGACCTTACAGGGGAAAGAAAACAAAAGCCCTTCGTGGTTAGAGGAAGCCCAGGTGCTTTTTCCTCTTCCCAGGTGCTTTTTCCTCTTCCCAGGTGCTTTTTTCCTCCTCCCAGGTGCTTTTTCCTCCTCCCAGGTGCTTTTTTCCTCCTCCCAGGTGCTTTTTCCTCCTCCCAGGTGCTTTTTCCTCCTCCCAGTTGCTCACCAGTCCTCAGTCACCTGCAGTTCTGCTTACTGACAGTTCTACCCAGCAGGTCAGATACAAAGGATTCGTGGCTGTTCCTTGTTCTAGGAGCTTTTCACCCCTGAGACTGGTTTTTCCCCATGCATATCTGTGTCCTCCCAGCAGCAAACGTGGCTTTAGAGCCAAGAATCGTTTTGGTAGCAATGTCCAGAGCACTCCCCTAACTGCAGCCGCTCGAGAACCATCAGGGACGAGGCGACTGGACGTGAGGAACCCAGAGTTCTCCCCCAGAACAGCACATTTCCCTGAAAGGAGGGTCAGAGGGGACGTGCCAAGACACTCGTACCCAGGTGAGCATCTCGTCCCCCTGGTAAATGAGCTTCCTGACGTGGGAGACGATCCTGGCTCGCACCTTCTCCAGCTCGTGCCGGCGGAGGTTGGCGTCGCTGATGCACGTCCTGTACTGAGCTTCTGCCTCCTGGACCTGTGCACGAGCCACAGGCGGAGCAAAGGTGGGACAGAGTCAGCGGGGTGAGACCACGCTGCGGTGCCCAGGCGAGGGGGGAAGAGCTGGCGCCCGTCACCTTGGCTTGAGCATCCTCACAGGAGCGGCGCCGCCTCTCCAGCTGCCGGCTGGCGCTGCCCGGGTTGGTGCTGGCTGAGCTCTGGTACTCGTCCTCAGCCTTGGCACTCAGCTGCTTGGCTCTGTCCAGCTCCTCGCAGCGCTGGGTGTACTGCAGGCGCGACTTGCGCAGCGACGACAGCGACTCGTGCTTGGATGGGGAAAGGAACGAGCCACAGTGAGGACAGTGCTCTCATGGCTCCAAGTGGGTGCTGTTCAACAAGGGCTCTTTGGCTCTCTCCTCCCAAAGTTCAGGAGGTCCACAGGAGCTCCTGAGCCTCTGAGTAGGGACCTGACTGCCCTGGGTCGCGTGCTGCCAGGTACCCAGGAGCATCTTGGCATCTTGCAGCAGGACAAGGGCTGATGGGATGAGGCTGGAACACAAACAGTTCCATCTAAACACAAGGAAAAACTCTTTCCATGAGAGCTGAGGGAGCCCTGTGCCAGGCTGCCCAGGGAGGGTGTGGAGGCTCCTTCCTTGGGGGGCTTCAACACCCCCCTGGACACGTTCCTGTGTGCCCTGATCTAGGTGGGAGCTGCTTCTGCAGGGGGTTGTGCTGGGTGAGCTCTGCAGGTCCCTTCCAGCCCCACCATGCTGTGATTCTGTGACCTTCCTCCCCAGGAGGAAGCCCTGGAGCAAAGAGCCACTGCTGAGGTGGTGGCAGAGCTTTGTGGGAGGTTGGAGCCCACCTTCCCAGGGGTGCCCCCCTCAGCGTGTGCCAACCTTGCTCTGCCAGCCCGCACCGTGGGCAGGAGGTGATGGGCTCTGGCAGGACTGGCACAGCAGTGCCCTGGCACGTCAGGGGCTTTGTTCACTCTCACATGATGCTGTTTAGTTACTGGTTGTCCCTTTCCCGTGTTTTGAGCCAGGAGAGGCCCCTCTCTCAGCCTCTTACCATTCTCTTCTGCTCCTTTGCCCACTGATCTTTGAATTCTTTCCTCCACTTCTCAATTTCATTCTTCTTGGCTGACAGAGGCTGCAGAGGAATAATAGTTAGGACAGCAACAGCTCCTCACCAGGCAGGAGGAAGGGTCTGAGAGAGGAGGGCAGGACCTCAGAAAGCAACCCCTGACAGATGCTCCTTGTTCCCTTAAACCTGGAGCGTGTTTCCTTCTCCTACCCACTCCAGGCCAGGATAAACCCCTTCTTTAGGTCTCTGGGATGCTTCCATCTGACCTTTCAAGCAAATCCACTGAGAAACAGGGTACCTGGTAGAATTCCTTCTGGTGGAGCAGTGTCACAGCCTCAGCAGCCGCGTTTCCAACCTTGATGTCGTGTTCCAGGACCATGGTGTAGAGAGCCCGGAGAGGCATCTGGTGCTGCAGGAACCGACACAAGCAGATGTCAGAGGATGGGGCACTTGTGGATGGGCTCACATGAGCTCCACACAGGACCCCATCCTGCTCCTGGGGAGCCCTGTGCAGCGGGGCAGGAGGCTCACGGGGACCTGTACCTGGTGGCAGATGGCGTTTCGTCCTGCTTCTGCGATCTTCACCATCCCCTTGGCAAACTCTGTCTCTGTGAAAAAGGCAGAGGGGCTTAGGCACAGGGTTCGTGGTCACACAGGCGGGTTTGGCAGAGCCAGAGTCCTTCCACTCCAATTGGGGTCACTCAGGGAAGAAGAAATCCCGACTCCAGGCGTTTCTGCGTGCAACGGGGTGTTCTCGGCTGCCAGGCTCCTACAGAAGCTGCTGGAAGGGCACAGCCCCCCCAGCCGGTTCCATGCCCTGGCTCACCGTAGCTCAGGCGTTTCTCGATCCAGCTGAGCAGCTCTTTGACGTATTTACACCACATCTTGGCGTAGTCCAGGGCCGCCTCGATGCCGCCTTCGCATCTGCTCAGCATCTCGTCGGCCTCCTGAGCTGCAGCAGAGGGAGCCAAGGTTTGGAAGAGCTCTGGCTGATGGGCAGAAGCTCCCTCAGGAGGGGGCAAAGGGGGAGCCTCGGGAGCTGGTGCTGTAAAACACTTGGTAACAGCCACAACAAGGGGGTTTTACTGAATAAAAGGCACAGTGAGCTGTTTCACAGCCACCCCAGGCTGTCCCAGCCATGGAACCACACCAGTCCCAGGCACGTTACACAGGGACATCTCTCTGCTTCCCCACTTTAATTAGTTATTGTTAAACATTTAGATTTCATCTGTTCCAAAGGCAGAAAGTGAAGGACCTGGGGGGTTGCTGGGGGCTGCAGGAAGGACTCCTGCTCCCTGGCAGAGCCCACAGCAGGTTCAGCACCCTGCAGCCAGCAAACCTGAGCAATTCCAGGCTGAGGTGAGTGAGAAAGCAGCTTAGGGGTGTGTGTTTTTGTGTTCTCCACAGGGACTCTGTGAAGGGAACCCCAGCTCTGTGTTGCACATCACCTCTCTGGCTTTCCATCAGCAGCGTTACCTGTGAGCTCTGGCTGCACTTGCCTCTCTGAACTGGGTTTGCTCTTGGAGAAGGTTTCACTCAACTGTGTGGGGGGGAAAAGACAGAGAGAGAAAAAAAGTGGTGAAAGGAAATGTCAAGGAGGGAGGATTTTGCTGAGCTAAGCAAGCCAGAGCCCTTCAAACAGCAGCCTGGGCTTTGAGGAAGCGCAGGGGGGGAAAGGGGCTGCGAGGCTGGGGCTGGCAGCTCTCACTGCAGATCACACCATGCTCTGCTCTTGGGCTGAGGTTCAGCTCATGGGATAATGTGACGAGGGGAGAAGAGCCCCTTGGTTGATACAGAACAGCCTGAACCGAGGCTGGTTGTCCCCAAAAGCCCCAGACTGCCCAAGTTCTGCTTTGAAGGGTTTGTGTTTCTGAAGGGCCACGTTTCGGGGGTTTCTGGTGCTTGGCTCTCCAACAGCTTTGGGGTTTGCTGTCCCAGCTGATGTTTTTCTCAGCACACAGAACCTAAACCTGCGATTCCCACTGAAACAGCAAATGCTTGAGTGTCTCCCCCAGACATCATCTGCTCCGATGCCACCTTTCACACCTTCCTTAGTCCTTTTCTGCCTGTTCAAGAGCTGTAACTGGGGCTTGTTTTTTCAGGTGATCACCCAAACCCCCCATTGCAACAGCACAGAGTTTACAGCAGCAGAGACGTGTCACTTTGGCAAAGGGGCTGAACGAATGCAACCCGTGGCTCTCGCTCTTTGCCCTACCGGCAGCAGCTCCCTCGCTGGGCTGGGCTCTGTGCCCTCGCTGCTCTCAGCATCACCCATCAACATCTCCACCGTCCTGCAGAGTGGACAATAAGTGGGCGGTGGCCCGAGGGCTGGGGAGGCTGCTGCAGCCACCTCACCCCACGTACGCGTTTCCCAGTGAGATCTCGATGGCGTCCAGGCTCCGGAAGATCTCGCTGTACCTCTTCCTGCTCTCGGGTGCCTTCTCGTGAGAGCCAAGACCTGGAGGTGGAGAAGAAATGGTTCCACCCAGAGGCCTGAGACAAGAGCTCTTTCAGGTCAGCAGAGGGGTTGTCAGCCCCTGTCCTGGGCTGCCCAGGGTCTCATCCCTGGACAGGTCCCACAGCCCTGGAGGGGTCCCACAGGGGTTGTCAGCCTCTGTCTTGGGCTGCCCAGAGCCCCATCTCTGGAGGGGTCCCACAGGGTTCAGGGCTCCATCCCTGGAGGGGTCCCACAGCCCTGGAGGGGTCCCACAGGAGTTGTCAGCCCCTGTCCTGGGCTGCCCAGGGTCCCATCCCTGGAGGGGTCCCACAGGGTTCAGGGCTCCATCCCTGGAGGGGTCCCACAGCCCTGGAGGGGTCCCACAGCCCTGGAGCTGAGGGTGCTGAGGGCTGTGGGTCAGTGGTGGCTGTGGCAGGTCAGTGGTTGGATCTGATGACCTTAAAGGTCTTTTTGAACCAAAACAATTCTCTGGTTGCTAGAGGGAAAAAGAAAACCTGGGCACAATCGGTTTAAAAAACACACAAAGGAACGTTTCACTGTTCTTTGTCCTTTTGACACTCAGGGAAACAGGATGTGGTTGAGCTGAACCAAGCTGCTTCACTGGTAGCTGGGTTTTGAGTGAGCAGCAAGTGTCTGCTGGGTTTTGACAGCATCTGTAAGCCTTGCTGAAGTGATGCTGCTCTGTGCTGCCCTGAGGGATGCCCTGAGCACATGCAGGTGTGTTTTGTTTCACTCTGTAAAGATGTCAGGCAAGGCAGAGAAAGGATTTGATGCCTTGAAAAGGAAGGTGGGGAAGTATCAGGGAGTTTGTTCCACAGAGCCCCTGGTTTGGTGTCCAAGGAGGGTGCTGGCAACTGTGTAGTGACAGAGTTCCAAACCACAAACATCAGTCCAGCAAACCCTCTCATCAGCTTAAAAACAGGCACAACTGGGAGGAAAGGACAGGGAAGCCCTGTTCCTAACACGATGCCAAACTGCAGCCTGTCCCTGCATCATCCCAGTGAACCAACAGCTCCCACAGCAGCACCTGAGGGTCTGTGTGCAAGGGTTGGAGGGAGGGCTCCACACTGCAGGAGGAGAGGTGCAGATGCAGTTCTTCCCTGTGAGGGTGGAGAGGCCCTGGCACAGGCTGCCCCAGCTCTGGCAGTGCTCAGGGGCAGGTTGGATGGGGCTCAGAGCATCTTGGTGTAGTGGAAGGTGCCCCTGCCCCATGGCAGAGGGTTGGAGCAAAGTGACCTCTCAGGTCCAACTCAAACCCTTCTGGGATTCCAGCATGATTCCTTTTCTTCTGGAAGAGACACAAGCTGTTCACAGTCCAAGGCACAACAGATGCAAGGCACCTCCACCTCGTCTCAGTGCTGCCTGCTGGTGCTGTGAGCAGATGCACAGCCCGGCTGTCCCTCCTTTACCACCAGCAGAGGATGGTGCAACAGGAAGAAGTGACTCAGCCTGAGGTGAGGGCCAAAGCAGAACCTTCTGCTTCTGTCTTGGAGCTGCTCTAAGTGGGAGGTGTCGTGGTGCAGAGGCTCCCATCAGCATCCATAAACCAGCTCATCTCTCAGACGCTGCTCAAAGCCCTTTTGCCTTGGCCAGAGAGGACGAGGGGTTGGAGCATCACCTGCAGCTGGGACAGGGCTCAGGGAGACTCCAGCTCCAGCCTCTGTCCATTCACTACATGAACACCACATTTAAAACCAGCCACCTCACCAGACGAGCCAACGGCAACCAGGAGGCTGCTCTAGACAGCAACTCCCTGGAGATCAAGCCCCTTTATTTTTAGCTGGAGGGGCTGTTGTGCAGCACAGCAGAAGCGTCACTTCCCTCTGGGCTGTGAGTAAAACCCTCCCTCAGGGCAGCCCCGGTGCCAGAGCTCAGTGTCACACCCCCAGCCTCCCTCTCTGTGCTCACCCTCTCTGAGCTTTGTCACACATCATCTCAACCTTTTCCGCTGGGTCCTGCCCAGAAGGTCCCAGCACAGCCCCCGCTTGCCAAGCTGCAGGTGGTGTGAACTAAACCAGATAAGGCTGAAAGCTCCCACCCCTCCAGCATCCAACCCCTTCTCTTCAGCCAAGACATCCCCCAGCCAGGCCCCAGCTCTGGCACAGGAGGATGCTCCTGTGAATGGGTCTGGGAACAAAACAGCCCAAGTTCCCTGACAGTGGTTCTGCAAAACCAACCCCACTGCCCATCTCCCCTCTGATTTACCACCTTCTCTTCCTACTTGAGTGGAGAAACAGCCCTGGCAGAGGCTGGGCTTACAAAGGAGCTGTTTTTTGGGGAGGTTGTGGAAGTGCTGCCAAAGCAGCTCAGACTGACAGGAGACACAGCAGCGGGTGTTAACGAGGGGTTAATGAAACGTGCTGCTGGGGGTGGGGAGGGGGCAGAGAGGAGAATTTCCACTTCATACATCAGTTCACCGATGAAGAGAGTGTGCAAATCCTCCTGAGGTGTCAGCAGAGCAGAAACTGAGAGCAGGGGCTTTGGTTTGTCAGTGATCACAAGAAGCGTCCAGAGAGGCAGCGAAGCTCAGCAGATGCTCCAGCACCAGGCAGCACTGAGAGGGCTCCCCAGTGGGCAGCAGGAGGAGGAGTTAGGACACTTCTTGGCTGCAAAAGTAAGACTGGATAGAACTGCTCCTGCCAGTCACTTTGGTTTTGCAGCAGAGCTGCTGAACAAAGCCGAGCAGGGGAGGGTTTGTCGGTAACAGGCTCTGCTCGCATCTCGTGTCACGTCCTAGATGCTGCTCTTGGTCGCGTGTAACAAGCTGCTTCACTGACAAACCTGAGCCCACACCTTTAATCAGCCTTCTAAAGGCATGTCCAAAGCAAAGCCCTGCTCTTTGGTGGGTTTATTAAGTGACCAGGCTCGTACCGTCACCATCCCTCCCGGTGAAGCTGCAGCCTGGCGACCAAGAGCCTTGGAGAGGCCTCAGAAGCGTCACCAGCCTGGAAGCCCCTGCCCTGAGCACAGAGGGCTGTTGCCTAATGTGAGCTTCACACGCAGAGAAAGGGGAAAGAGGAGCTGTGCAAGCTCTGGGTGGGCAGAAAAGGGGAAGGTGGAGCAGCAGCGGGCTCTGCTTGTGCCTCTGCCCGCAACACAGGGCCATGGGCACGTTAGGTGCCGGTGTCAGGTCTGACAAAGGGTCGTGCAGACGTCACTGGGGACACAGAAACGCTCTGGAGGGGAAAGGTGGGCAGAAAACTCTCCCAACGCAGCTCCTAAGCAAGCTCAGCTCCTGATTACCAACGTCCTCAGTCAGCGTCCAGCACCAACCCATCAACCTGCCAGACTCAGACAACCGACCCGGCTGGATCCTCCTGGAAGCCCCTGTTAGAGGAACTTTCCTGAATTTCCTGGGTGCACCTCGTGTCCCATCACGCCCCAGAAAGCCAACACGAAACAGCACAAGGGGTGGGTTCAGATCCCTCACGTACCGCTTGGTTCCGGGTCTCCCATGGCCGAGCCCTCTGAGAGCAGCAGGATCCCGAATCCCCCAGCTCAGCACCACGGCTGGGCGCAGCAGCTCAGCTCAGAGCTGCAGGAGTCGTGCAGAGGCCCACGAGAGCTGCGTGCCACGGGGCTGCTGCCCGTAGCGAGCGTCAGAAGCGCCGGGCGCGTGCGACTCGGCTTCCTGCAGCCGTGCTTCCGCCCCGGCAGGCTCACGGCTGCGCCACGGCTGCACCACACCACGGCTGCACCACGGCTGCACCACGCCACGGCTGCACCACACCACGGCTGCACCACGCCACGGCTGCACCACACCACGGCTGCATCACACTACAGCTGCACCACACCATGGCTGCACCACGCCACGGCTGCACCACGGCTGCACCACACCACGGCTGCACCACACCACGGCTGCACCACACCACAGCTGCATCACACCACAGCTGCACCACACCACGGCTGCACCACACCACGGCTGCACCACGGCTGCACCACGCCATGGCTGCGCCACACCACGGCTGCACCACGGCTGCACCACGCCATGGCTGCGCCACACCACGGCTGCACCACACCACAGCTGCACCATGGCTGCACCACGCCACGGCTGCACCACACCATGGCTGCATCACACCACGGCTGCATCACGGCTGCACCATGGCTGCACCACACCACAGCTGCCTGGACATGCACTTTGCATAACGCACACAAATGGCAAGGAAGGGACCGTTTCTGAGCCCTCCTGCCCTTCAGAGCTGGCAGCTGCTCTCCAGAGAGAGCTCTTGTCTCCTGAGAAGCTCCCTCTGCTTCCAAACACACCGGGGGGATCGCTGAGAAGCTGCTGGTGGTGAGGGGAAAGAGCCTCCAGGTTAAAGGGGGATAGAAAGGACAGGGTGAGCACCTCAGGGTCTCTCCTGAGCCACGTTCCTCCTCACCAGAGCCTCTGGGAGATTGCAGCCCTGCTGGAGCTGGAAACAGATCCCAGCTTGGAGGGGATTTGTTCCCTGACTAAAAAGAAGCTGCAGTTGTGTGAGGTTTCAGTGAGGCAGGGAATGAGCTCGGGGAGCAGCCTGTCACAGGACGGGTTCCAGCCTGGGAGCACTCCCCAGGCAGTGGCAAGGATTTAAACCCACTGCCCTGTGCTGCAGCCCCTGTGAGCTCTCACCAAACTCCCCTGTACGTCACCAGGGCTGTTTTACAGGGCTGTCACATCAGCCAGGCTTCTGAAGGCAGGGGAGGGAAGCCATGGAGGAGCTGTGGTTACGGCACTTCCCTTCCTCCCACCTCCCACCGCAGCCTCCTGCCAGTCCTGGCTCTGCTCAGACCACAGCGTTGGGCAGGGGCGCTTGATGCTTCCTCCTGGACCTCGCCTGACCCCCCCCCCAAAACAAAGGCCAGGGACTAATGTCTGCCTGTGGCTGGTTTTCAAGTGAGCATTTCCCACTAGGTTTAAGCACCTCTGAGCTCCCAAGAAACCAAGGTGCAAAATGAGGATGGGAAGAGCGTTAGGGATTGATGCTCCGACCGTCCCAGCTCAGCGTGGCGTAGGACACCTCCTTCCCTGCAGGAGCTGGGTGCTGAGAGGTGTCCTGACACCTCCAACACACACAAGCAAATCAAGAGCAGCCCTGGAGCTGCAGGGTTCCCTGCTGTGGCTTCACCACAGCGTGTCTGGGGGTCTCTGGGGCTGTGGGGTTACCGTTGATGGTGGCGATGAGCGAGGTGACGGCCGGCCAGACGGCGTCCCGGGGCAGCGCAGGGAACGTGCTCAGCAGGGAGGAGATGGCTTGCAGCAGGTCTGACAGTTTGGCTTCAACAGAAGCTGAAATAACTTCTCCTAACATTGAAAAAAAAAAAAGAGGGAGAAGAAAAGGTGATGTTTTTGTGTGCAGCAGCTGCCCTCCTCAGCTCTGCCGGGGCAAACTCGCCTCAGCTCTGCCAGGGACAGCGACCAGAGCTGCCTCAGCCCTCGAGTTCTCTGCTAAAGAGGAAACAACCAGCACTGAGGACCAAAGCACAGTAGGAAACCCACATGCAGCCATGGGATGGATGTGGAACTTCACGTGGCCTGGCAAAGAGGAGGCTGAGGGGAGACAGGATCCCTCTCTGGCTCAGAGCTGGGCTCCAGCAGCTCCAGGGGCTTTTCCCAACCCAAATGAATCTCTGATTCTACGAAAGCCAAGAGCAGCAGCGAGGTTGGAGTTTGCTGGAGGAGCGTGGCCAACCCAACGTGTGTGGTGTGCCGGGGCTGTGGCAGTCACCGTGACCTGGAGCTACAGCTCACGGCCGTGGGTGGGGAGAGCAGGACCAGGCGGCTCCAGATGCCTCCGTGGGGAGGGAAACGTTCAGCAAGTACCTGAAGGGATTCTGGTAATGCTCTACAAGGGTTTCTAGAGCCTGTGACAACAGTTTTCTTCATTCTCAGGCTGGGTTTATTTACTTGAGCTCTGGCCTGGAGAGTGTCCCAGAAATACAGGGACAGAGCAGAGGGGGAAGGTGCTGGGGTGTGGGGCAGATGGGCACAACCCTTCTGCTGGAGACAAGCAGGGGCTCCCATCGCTGCCCACTCCAGCCTCTCTTCACCTTGGGGACATTTGGGCTCCTTCCAGTTCTCTGCACAGGGTCACCAGCCCTTCCCTGAGACACTTTAATTGCTGCTGCTGGCGACAGCACCTGAGCTGTTTTTGCATCGCTTTTGGAGGAAACTCCTGCACTTAGATGGTTGAGTGCTCTGAAACTTTATGGGTGGATGCAATTCATTCTAGGGAGAGATGTTTACATACTTCAATGCCTGCACAGAGAGAAGCCACCCCAAACAGCCCTGAGAGCCACCTAAAGTCACTCCATCAAGCAAACAACGCAGCAAGGAGGAGACGGGGTGGCTTGTGCCCAGCGGGAACCTGTTTGATTTGAGAGCAAAGAAGCAGAATGAAAGATCTTTACCTTTCTGGAAGAGCTCACGGAAGTTCTGGAACCTCCTGTCGACGTTCCTCAGCTGTGTGGTGACACTCAGCAGGTCGCTGGCCGCCAGCTCGCCGCGGCTTGGGGCCGGAGCCCAGGCAGCAGCTCCGGGCTCGTGGCTGCCCCGGGCTGCTGGCCCGTTCATGGCTCGGAGCAGCACCCTCTGCAGAGCTCTCCCGAGTCTGGGGGGGTTCAGCCTGGTTTGTTTGGCTCAGGTTACGTTTTTGGGTGCAGAGCTGCAGAGTCCCAGGGGCTCCTCGTGGGAAGGAGGAGAAGGGGCATCCTGCAAAGGACACGCGCGAGACAAAGGACTCAGAGAGAGGAGGAGGGTGGGGGATGAACTCTCATGTTCTCAGCTTTTATTCCTTTCTAACTCAAGCAGAGCTGCCAACAGAGTTTCCTGAGAAACGACCCAAGCAAGCCTGAGTTATCAAGTCTCTTCACACCCTTTTCCAGCGAAGGGAAACACGAGTCTGGGGAAGTTTTGGGTACCAGACCCTGAAGATCCTTGTGAGAAAGGTTTCCGTGTCCTTCATCCACCCACGACGTCCTCGGCGAGGGAAAACGCTGTGTGGGGGCAGCTGTCCGTCCCTGTCACCGTCCTTCCTCAGCCGGAGCATCCCGGCAGCGATCGCTGTTCGTCCGCAGCAGCATCTCGGTGCTCGCTGCCGGCTCTGCGCAGGCTGCTGCTGCAGGGACCGTGCGAGGAGCAGCCTGCGTGGGACAGGACAGTCTGCAGCCCCAGGCGGGTGTCAGCCTGGGTGGATTTTCCACATTCCACCTGGGAGTTGTGAAATTACTCACTTCCCAGGCTATCTCCCAGATCAGACCCATCCTCCTCCTCCCTCCTCCCCCCAAGGCGCTCGTTAACTCTGTGCTGTCTGGAACTTGTGCAGCATCTTCCTTCTCCCACCTGCACGTGTTCTGTTTGTTTCTTGTGTGTGTTTTTCTCGTACAGAGCCGTTTGTGGGAAGATCGTGTGGCAGGGAGAAGAGTTAAGCAAGAAATCACACGGACCGACTGGGAGGTGGCACGTTTGAGAGTCCATCTGTCAGTAATTGGTTGTTTGCAGTACAGAGCACTTAGGAACTGTCCCTCAGCCTTCAAGTGCCCTTTGTTCTGTCACCTATAAATAGAAATAATAAGCCCCATGCATGGAGGCTGAGCTAAACGTCTTAACAGCACCGTGCCCTGCCTCTGTGCCAGGAGGATTTTCCTCTCTGGTGGAGCCTGAGATGGAGAAATCGTGTTTGGGGCTGGTTTGGGGGGTTTTTCTGCCTCCCCTCAGCCTCCCACCTGCAAGGGAAGGGATTCCCACCCACCCCCTCTTCCAGCTTTCTTGGGCTTCCCACGTCTTGTGAAGCTTTGTTGTACAAAAAGAGTGACCCCCACCTCAGGCTTTTGTCTAAAGCACACCCAGGAGCATTGTAGCTTCTTTTACCAGGGCAATAAACCCCTCCAGCAGAGAGAGGAGCTGAGCAGCCGTTTCTCCTGACGGTGACCACAGCAGCTTCAGTGCCCTGGCAGCTTCAGTTTTGACAGATGCTCAGTGTCCCTTCCCTGGCCTGTTGTTGTTCTGCACAACCACCAAGGAAAGGGCATCTTTTGGTTCAAACAGAGGGAAATATGGTTAAAAAAAAGCCCTGGCTGGGTGGGGCTGGTAAAAGTCCCCTGTTAATGGGACTGAACTTCACATAAATTCCAGAGCAGTGTGTCCTTGACATCAAAGTTCCATTGGGACAGGATAATAACAGGTGAAAATGCTGCCCTTTGCCTCTCTCCCATTGCTCCAGGCTCCTCATTTGTGATCCCTCCCTTCTTTTTTAAGGCCAGTAAGTGGCCCAGGGTAGGTGGAATATTCTTTCCCTCAGCCACCATCATCCAGCACAAGCTCTGCTACGTCCCTCACCAGCCCTTTTGGGTTTAATCTGGGCCTTTTTGCGGTGTCTGTCCACCACAGAGCATCCTGAGGAAGTACCCATCGTGTTCTGCCTCAAGCAGGGTCCCTCCCAAACGTTTATCTCACAGGACTCCTCCTCCTTCCCTCCTCCACCCGTCAAACTCGCTGGGCCAAGAGAAGGGGAAGATTAAGGGAGAAAACAAGCTGAACGAGCCTTGTCCGCCCCCTCTGTCTGTCTCCAGCTCTTGGCTTCCCACATCCCTCAGGGATCCAGCAAAGCTTTTGGAAACCCTCCTCTCATCACCAGGCAACAAGTGGATCAGAAACAGGACCAGGACCGAGCACAGGAATGGTCCCTGTGCCCCTTCTCCTGCTCCTCAGGGCCGGTGGACTGGAGGGTCCTTGGGGTGTCTTTTTCAGCCCAAACCATTTGATGATTCTCTGGTTTAGCCCCAAAATGTACATTTTCAGGAGCTTTCTCAGAGCTGTGTCTCCTGATTGTCCCTGTGTCGGGGGGTTGTGTTCCTGTTGGGGTTTGCTGAAGCTTCTCTGCGCCTCTGCAGCAGCTGAGGGGGGTTTTAACACGAACCCCACTAAAGGCAAGCAGCCATTCACTGAACACCAGGCTCCAGCAGCTCACCTCCTGAGATTCTGACTATGCCAGGTCCCGGGAGGATGCAAAGGAAATGAAATTCACTCGGGGTTGGAGTATCCTCGCTGCACTCATCACTTTTCCCAGGCATGAAGAGCCGTGTGTGTGTGAGATCAGAGCACATTTGCCTTAAAGCAATTCACCACTGGGGGAAATGACCCTCATTTTCCTGGACAAGACACAGAGATGCTGCAGCCCTGGAGACGTGGGGCAGGGAGAGTGACCTGGGTCTGACCATGCAGCCCTTAAGAGGACTCTTCTCCTTCCTGTCTCCTCTCCTTCTTCTTGTCCAGCCTGTACTTGAGGCGGCGGATGGGGTCGGTGATGCTTCTGCGGACGGAGTTGTCAAAGTCCTCAGCCAAGCAGAAGTTTCTGTCCAGCAGCTCTGCAGCCTCCTGCCAGCTCTGGAAGCAGGAGGGGCCCAGGCGCCGGATCTGCTCCACGGCGTTGCTGGTGATCAGCTCCCCGTTGGGCTTCAGCACCACCACTGCCGGCACCTCGGCCACGGCAAAGCGCAGCTCCAGCTCCCTGCCAGCCCAGAGGAGGGAGGGAACCTCAGGTGGGGAAGGGTGGAGTGGTCCTCACCGTCCTCATCATCATCATCACCCTCACTCCTGTGCCTGTCCTGCTGAAAACGGAGCCTGATCTCTTCTCTCCATTAACAAGGGACAGGAGAAGAGGAACCAGCCTGGAGTCACCCCAGGGCAGGGTGAGCTGGGGGCTGAGGGAGAAATGGAGCCCTGAGAGGGGTGTGAGCCCCTGTGCCAGGCTGCCCAGGGAGCTGGGGCAGTGCCCAGCCCTGCAGGGACCCCAGAGCTGTGGGGCTGAGGGAGAAATGGAGCCCTGAGAGGGGTGTGAGCCCTGTGCCAGGCTGCCCAGGGAGCTGGGGCAGTGCCCAGCCCTGCAGGGACCCCAGAGCCGTGGGGCTGAGGGCTCAGTGGTGGCCGTGGCAGGGGGAGGGCTCAGAGCTGGGCTCCAGCAGCTCCAGGGGCTTTTCCCAGCCCAAATGAATCTCTGCTTCTAATTGTTAGTGATTAGAGCCTGATGCAGGTCTCCATGGGGCTGGTAAAAGGGGAAGGGGGTTTGAGCATCAGCCCCCCTGCGCTGCTGGGGCCCAATTGACACGAGCAGCATTTAAACAGCAGCAAGACACTTAAAATCTGCCCTCAAAAGGAGCAGGAAATAATTCCTGGTATTAATTGCAGCTCATTCTGTTGCTTAATGAGGTTACAGTAAATACACGAGGGCTCCCAACCCTCCATCTTCCACACTACGTGTCCAGCCAGGAGGAGGATGAGTTATAAGTAGGAAATCATCACATATACGAGCCAAAAGCAAGGTGGAAGGGAAGGGAAATGGGGTTTTGCTGCATCTTTGGTGCAGACCCGCGGTTTTACCGTGTCCTCCGTTAACACACCACGCTCCAGCTCCAGTGGGGATTGAACAGGAGGGGAAAACAGCTGGAAAAGACTGTAAATAGCTGCGGAGGTGGGATGGGGGAGCCGGCCACCCCCTCCACCCGGCAGCACGTACCTTGTGAAGGCATCGCCGAAGGGCAGAGCCAGCCAGCGCCTGGGCATGGACCTGAGGAAGGCGCTCTGCTGCTCGCCCGTCTCGTCCCGGGACACGTACACCAGCCCCAGCTGCGCAGCCCGCTCCACGTAGAACTCGTCGGTCAGGCGCAGGAAGAAATCCCTGAGGAGAGGGGAGAAGCTTCGGCAGCGCGGGCACTGCCCCGAGCCGAAGTACAGCAGCAGCACCTTGTTGTCCAGCGCCCGGCACAGCTCCCGCTCCGTCTCCACCTCATCCTCCTCCCGGTTGGTCATCAGGACCTTCCCCGCGAAGAGAGAGGCCATGGGGGAACCGGGGCCACCGGTCCGGTCCGGCGGGACGGGGCTGACAGCGCGGCTCAGGGTGAGCGAGCGCTCGGAGACCGCCCCGGTCCCCACCGGCCCCGCCGCAACCGCCGCCGATCCCGGCGATTAATGACGGCAGGTTCCCGGTAATCGGCTTAAACGGGGCGAGGGCAGCACGGGGGGGCTGTGCCGGTCCCGGACAGGGGGGTCGCCGGGGCTAGGGGAGCGTGTTCTGGGCCGGGTGTGCGGCGACCGTCGGGTCCCGGGGGCGCGTGTCCCGGGGGTCGCTGTGCGGTGCCGGTCCCGGGGGTCGCTGTGCGGGGCCGGTCCCGGGTGTGCGTGTCCCGGGGGTCCCTGTGCGGTGCCTGTCCCGGGGGTGCGTGTCCCGGGGGTCCCTGTGCGGGGCCGGTCCCGGGGGTGCGTGTCCCGGGGGTCCCTGTGCGCTGCGTGTCCCGGGGGTCGCTGTGCGCGGCCGGTCCCTGGGGTGCGTGTCCCGGGGGTGCCTGTCCCGGGGGTCGCTGTGCGGTGCCTGTCCCGGGGGTGCGTGTCCCGGGGGTGCGTGTCCCGGGGGTAGTGTCGGGTCCCTGGGATGCCGGTCCCGGGGGTCCCTGTGCGGTGCGTGTCCCGGGGGCGCGTGTTCCGGGGGTCGCTGTGCGGGGCCGGTCCCGGGGGTCCCTGTCCCGGGGGTGCGTGTCCCGGGGGTGCGTGTCCCGGGGGTCCCTGTCCCGGGGGTGCGTGTCCCGGGGGTCCCTGTCCCGGGGGTGCGTGTCCCGGGGGTCGTGTCGGGTCCCGGGTGGGGAGGGGGCGGCCGCAGCCACTTCCCGCCCCTGCGCGGCGCCGTGACGACGCCTCTCGTCCAATCCGAGGCCGGCGGCCGCGCTTTGGGCCAATAGGATCGCGCGTTGCCCTGGGGGCGGGGCCCGCGCCGGGCGGGGGCGGGGCCTGTGGCGGGGCCTGTGGCGGCGGCTGCGGCGGGAGCGGCGGCCGCTGCTCGGGGACCGGCGCCGGGGCCGCCAGAGCCGGGGCCGGGGAGGCCCGTCCCGGAGCCCGGAGCCCAGCCCGTTCCGCCCGCAGCATGCACCCGGCGGGGGTCTGCGCCGCCTCGCTGGGCTCCCTGGGGCTGCTGCGCTTCCTGGGCGCTCCGTGGCCCTGGAGCCTCGCCGCCACTCTGGGCATCTGCCTGGGCAGCGGCGGGTGGCGGCTGCTGCGGCTGCTCTTCAGGACGGCCCCGCGGGATCTCTTGTAAGCGCTGCCCGCGGGGGCCGCGACGCGCCGGGCGGGGCGGGGGCGCGCTGCGCTGGCCGCCAGGGGGCCGGGCTGCTGGCCCCACGCGTGACGGGCCGAGGGCGAGCTGGGCTCCTGCAGCCCCGGACCCTCGGGAGGGCTCCGGCCTCGAAGGCAGCGAGCGAGTGGCCGCGGGATGCTCAGGGAACACAGCGCACGGTTTCCCCGTGGGCAGCGGCTGCCTGAGGTCGCGGGGAAAGGAGCTGCATGGTGAGCTGCCCCGTGAGCTGCAGCATGTCCTGCCCCATGAGCTGCCCCATGAGCTGCCCCATGTCCTGCCCCATGTCCTGCCCCATGAGCTGCCCCATGAGCTGCCCCATGAGCTGCATGCAGCATGAGCTGCCACATGAGCTGCCCCATGAGCTGCCCCATGAGCTGCAGCATGAGCTGCCCCATGAGCTGCAGCATGAGCTGCACCCTTAGCTGCCCCATGAGCTGCCCCATGAGCTGCCCCATGAGCTGCAGCATGAGCTGCAGCATGTCCTGCCCCGTGAGCTGCAGCATGAGCTGCCCCATGTCCTGTCCCATGTCCTGCCCCATGTCCTGCCCCATGAGCTGCAGCATGAGCTGCCCCATGAGCTGCCCCATGAGCTGCACCCTGAGCTGCACCCTGAGCTGCCCCATGAGCTGCCCCATGTCCTGCCCCATGAGCTGCCCCATGAGCTGCCCCATGAGCTGCACCCTGAGCTGCACCCTGAGCTGCCCCATGAGCTGCCCCATGAGCTGCCCCATGAGCTGCAGCATGAACTGCATCATGAGCTGCCCCCTGAGCTGCCCCATGAGCTGCCCCATGAGCTGCCCCTGAGCTGCCCCATGAACTGCCCCATGAGCTGCAGCATGAGCTGCCCCATGAGCTGCCCCATGAGCTGCACCCTGAGCTGCCCCATGAGCTGCCCCCTGAGCTGCCCCATGAACTGCCCCATGAGCTGCAGCATGAGCTGCCCCATGAGCTGCAGCATGAGCTGCCCCATGAGCTGCCCCATGAGCTGCCCCATGAGCTGCACCCTGAGCCGCACGGTGCCGAGCAGCCAGAGCAGCTTCCGCTGCTCCCTGGAGCCCGTTGCCGCCGTCACGTTGAGCTCTGCGGGTCTGAGGCCGCCCTGAGGATGTGCCTTTTGTTCCTGGGGATTTAGGGCTGCCGTGGCTGCCAGCTCTGCCCGCGCTGGCACCGCGCTTTGAAGAGCTGTTTCCTCCCGATCGCCCAGCAGCCTGGGAATAATGGCAGAAAACAAACCGGGCAGAATAAAGCCCTTGAAGTGTCTGGAAAGCTCAGCTCAGCAGTGAAAAGGCTCCTCTGTTCCTCACTTGGCACCGTGCAGCGAAAGGTCACGGCGAGAGCCCCTCTGGGCCAGCAGCTCCTTCCCCAGTGCTCCCTTCCCCCTCACGGGGCTCTGCGAGGGAGCCTCCAGCTCTGCACATTCCGCCCTCGGGCTCCACGGGGTTCCTAAGTGCTAATATTAAATGACCTTTCAAGTTTCTGGGGATTCTTCCAAACCCTTGTTGCACAACAGCTTCCCTTTGCAGTGGTGGCAAAGCACCGCCTGCATCTCCCTCGCTGGGGAGCGGGATCCCTCGCGGCACCCGCAGCCGCTCTCCTTCAGGTGCCACTTTTCATGGCAGTGTCACTTTAATCCCTTTGCTTTTGCCTTGAAGTCGTAGCTCAGAGCCAGAGCAGCAGAGCCAACGTGCCCCTGAAGGTAGTTTCCTCCAGCACGGCGTTGGGGAGGATGTTGGCGTTCAGACAACAGCTTTCGCTGCCACCCAGCTCCGTGCTGAGGTTCCACCTGCAGCTGCTGCCTCAGAGGCTGGGAGGAATGGTTTAAATTATGGAAGAGGGGGAAACAATAACCCCCCTTAGAGCAGCGTGGTTTGTTTGTTGGTTGAGCACTTGCTCTTTGTGGGATCAGATACCCACAGGCACCGCTGCCTGGGAAGGGATTTGCCATCCCAGAGTCGTTGTTATTCATCAGTTCTAATTAAAACCTGTGGCTTCTGCATGGCAGAGCAGCACTGAGAGCAGCCCCTCGTCTCGTGGGGAGACGCTGTCCTCTGGGAGCTGAGGCCACGTGTTGTTACCAGAGGTCGGGTTGTTTGAAGGGTACAGTTGTCTGGAGTGGCACAAAGGTGCTGCCAGATGTCCTGGGAAGAAAGAAACGTCCCAGGTGAAGCACCTTTCCCTCCTCTCTGGGTAAAAGCAGCGGGGGCCAGGCCTGTGTGATCGGTGGGGATGGCAGAAGACACGTTAAAAGCTGCTACTGACCCCCTTGGACATCTGTGGGCTCGTTGGAAGCGGTGTCACGGGGAGGATGGGTCCCTGGGGCGTGGGAAGCTGCTGTGTCCCGTTGGTTACTGGGTGCTTGTGCCCTTCTCTCTGCCACAGCGGCCTCTCCGTGCTCCTTCGAGTCAAGTACAAGCTGAGGAGGCACCAGAAGGCCAAAAGCACCATCCCCAAGATGTTCCAGGCCGTGGTGCGCCGGCACCCCGACAAAGTGGCCCTGATCTACGAGGCCACGGGCGAGCAGTGGACCTTCAGGAGGCTGGATGAGTACTCCAACGCCGTGGCCAACTACTTCTACCAGCAAGGCTTCCGCCTGGGGGACGTGGTGGCCATCTTCATGGAGAGCTGCCCCGAGTTCGTGGGGCTGTGGCTGGGGATGGCCAAGGTCGGCATCGAGGCGGCTCTCATCAACTTCAACCTGCGCCTGGACTCCCTGGTGTACTGTGTGAGCACGTCAGGCGCCAAGGCCGTGATCTTCGGAGGGGAGCTCTCCTCAGGTGAGTCCCCTCGAGGGGATTTGGACGGTGACCCGGTCTCAAATCAGGCAGAGGTGGAGTAAACCCGAGCCCAAAAGGCAGCAGCCGCCGTGCAAAGCCAGGGGAGGTGATAAATCCCCTGGCCAGCAGAGGCAGCGGCGTTCAGCGGGAGCCTGAGGCTGAAAGAGGAGCAAGGACAGCTCTGTTTCATCTGCTGGCACCTGATCTCGTAGTGCCTGAGCCGAGCCTGCTGGGTCTCCTCTGGTTCCACTGGATCTCCTCTGGTTCCTCTGGGTCTGGGGGAGCTGCCTCAGGCCGTGCTGACGCGTGCCACGGGGCCTGTTGTTGTCTCTGCTCAACGCCCCACGTTCCGCTGTGGGACAGGTCTGTCAGTGGGTGCTGGTTTCAAACCCATCCCTGCTCCTCTGGTGAGCTCTGTCCTGCTGCTGGCTGTTAGATCTGGTGGGTGGTTGTTCTGAATCGCCTCCTGAAACCATTCCAGAGGTGCCCCAAAGCCGTGGGGCTGCGGCCCCCAGGGACTGGGGTCAGCAGGGGAGGGGGAGTGCTTGGGCTCCAGGAGCTTCTAGACCTTTCCCCACCTCGGCCACTGTATGGTTCTGTGATTTCCTGGGCCTGGGTCAGCCTGGCTGCAGGAATCCCTGGTTCTTGGGGTCCCTCCGTGGTTCTGGGGCACGGTAGGATGGGTCACGGGGTGTTTTTGCTGCTGCTCTTGGATCTGTCCCTAAAGCTCCTTGGCTTGGTCTTGCAGCGATATCCGAGGTGAATGGGATGTTGGGGAAGAACATGGCCAAGTTCTGCTGTGGTGACTATAACCCAGCCGTGGTTCCTGTGGACACCAGACACCTGGATCCTCTCCTGAGCTCTGCCTCCAAGTCACCCCCGACTCAGATTCCAGTCAAAGGCTTAGATGGTAATTTTAGCAACGGGTTTGATTTCTCTCCGTAGCAGGAGCTGCAGAAGGTGGGGGGACACAGCAAAGCAGGAAAGCTGAGCGGGATGGAGGGGTGAAACCAGCCAAGAGGCCTTTCCTTTCCGCTCTGCTGAGGGGTCAGGCAGCTGCCCCGCTCTCAGGGGCTGCAGACCCCGTCTGCCTCCAGCACAGTTTGTCCTCAGAGCTCTGCAAACCCTTCCTGCACGTTCCCGTGCCACAGGCAACACGCAGGTTCTCCATCAGCCTTGGCAGCTCCCTGTCCCCTCACAAAGCCCTTCCTCAGCCGGTGACCAGACCCTGGAGACGGGGCCCGGCCTCTTGAGCCAAAACCAAACCCCGTGGGGCGTTTCTGGGGGCAGCTGGGAACAGCCTGACGCCCGTTTCCCTCCCTCTAGACCGGCTCTTCTACATCTACACTTCAGGAACCACGGGAATGCCCAAAGCTGCCATCGTGGTGCACAGCAGGTGGGGGCTCCCCAGAGGTTCCCCTCTCCTGGGGGTCTTTGCAGCCCCAGCCCCCCGTGTCCCCCCGTCCCCCTCGCTCAGCACGGCCGTGTCCTCGCAGGTATTACCGCATCGCTGCCTTCGGTTACTACGCCTACAGGATGCGCCCCGAGGACATCCTCTACAACTGCCTCCCCCTCTACCACTCTGCAGGTGAGTGTTGTCCTCCTCCTCCTCTTCCTCCTCCACCTTCTCCTCTTCCACCTCCTCCTTCTTGACGGGGGCAGGACCCTGGTCGTGTGTCCTCGTGAGCCCGCGGACCCAGGATGGCCAGAGCTGACCCCACGGTGCTGCTTCTTCTGCAGGGAACATCATGGGCGTGGGGCAGTGTCTGATCCACGGCCTCACCGTGGTCATCAGGAAGAAGTTCTCAGCCAGTCGCTTCTGGGACGACTGCGCCAAGTACCGCTGCACGGTGAGGGCTCCGCGGCCCCCGAGAGCGACGGCGTCCTCCCTCAGTTACTGACCCCTGAGTGATCCCCTGGCCCTGGTCACACGCTGAGCTGCTTTCAAACTGCCATGCAGGGCTTATTCCTAAAGCTTTGCATCCATCTCCTGCTCCCTCTTGTAAAACACGAGATTCCAGCTTTTGGCACGGGGGCTGGCTGGTGTCCCTCGCTGCCGCAGGGAGGCTCTGCCAGCGCTCCCCCCGTGTCAGGGATCCCTGCAGAGGCATTCTCTGGGCAGCTGGTAGCCAGTAAACATCTAGTTGTGTTCATGCCCCACATCACCTTCTAATTTAAGCAGCTCCTCCCCCTCCCCAGTGCTTCTCTGCCCTTCCCCAGGGCGCTATTCAGAGCTGGGATCTCAGCTCAGGCTGCGTCAGCCCCGCTCCAGCTGGTGGGTTACGGTTCCCTGGAGGGTTTTCCTTCAGATGAGTTCAGGCTGAGGGGTCCTTCCCCTGCCCTCCCAGCTGCTCGAGTGCCAGTTCCAGCGGGCACTAGCCACTGTGCCCGTCGTACCCTGACCTGAGCCCACCAGCTCCCGGCTCCCCCGAGGCTCCTCCCGTGGCCTCGCCATCGGCTTTTCTCCGGGGCGTTGTGAAGGGTTCTCCTGAAGCCTGAGCCGTGTCTTTGTGTTTACTGCTTCAGATTATTCAGTATATCGGGGAAATCTGCAGGTACCTCCTGAAGCAGCCGGTGCGAGAGTCCGAGAGCCAGCACCGCGTGCGCCTGGCGGTGGGCAACGGGCTGAGACCCACCATCTGGGAGGAGTTCACCAGGCGCTTCGGGATCCAGCAGGTCGGGGAGTTCTACGGAGCCACCGAGTGCAACTGCAGCATCGCCAACCTGGACGGCAAGGTGAGGGCGAGGAGGGGCTGCAGCAGGGAGGAAGGGTCCCTCCCCCTGCCCTGCACGCTGTGGTGGTTTAGACCGACGTCCACCCAGTCGTAAAATCACCCCCAAACTGGACGGGAGAGAGAGAGATGAGGTGGGGATGGAGAGATCACTCACCAATGAGTGTCACGGGCAGAACAGACTCAGCTTGGGGAGAAAAAGGTTTGATTCAGTAAAGGAACCCCAGAGGGGGTGTGGAGGCTCCTTCCTTGGGGGGCTTCAAGACCCACCTGTACACGTTCCTGTGCGACCTGACTAGGTGAACCTGCTTCTGCAGGGGGTTGGACTGGAGGAGCTCTAAAGGTCCCTTCCAACCCCACCATGCTGTGATTCTATGAACAGTAAGAGCAGGGAGATGAGAAATAAAACCATCCTAAAAGCACCTCCCCCCACCTCTCCTCTGCCCAGGACTCCCCTTCCTTCCCTTCCAGCAGCGCAGGGGAGGGGGGGACGGAGGTTGGGAGTTCATTACAGATGGACTTTGCTGCTGCTGCTGCTCAGGGAAAGGCCTCCTCACACTCCCACTGCTGCACTGTGGGGTCCCTCCCACGGGAGACAGTCCCTCACCAACTGCTCCAGCGTGGCTCCTTCCCACGGGCTGCAGCTCCTCACCAACTGCTCCAGCCTGGGGCCTGCCATGGGGGCAGCTCCTCACATCCTGCCCCAGCGGGGGTCACCCACCAGGAGAACAGTCCTTCAGGGACAGACTGCTCCAGCCTGGGGCCCTCCCAGGGACACAAGCCCTGACAGCAACCCTGCTCTGGCCTGGGCTCCTCTGTCCCCACGGGCTCCCAGGGCTGCCAGGAACTCGCTCCAGGATGAGCTTCCCACGCAGTCACAGCCTCCCTCAGGCATCCACCCGCTGCAGCCTGGGCTCCTCCACGGGCTGCCCGTGGGTCTCTGCTCCCCAGTGGCCTCCATGGGCTGCAGGGGGACAACCTGCTTCACCATGGTCCTCACCACATGTCACAGGGCAGCCTTTTCAGTGCCTGAGCACCCTCCTCCCCCTCCTTCTCCACTGACCCCCTCACTGCTCTGTGATTCTGAGCTCCACTGGCTCGTCCTCTTTGGCAGCCAGAGTGGTGGCATGTCCACCCCAAAGGAAGGGGAGGAATGCTCCCTTTTGGGGAGTCTGGCCGTGAACTGTCACGGGAGGACAGGGCTTTGCAAAGCCCAGCCCCTCCCATCAGCTTCTCGGGGGGCTTGGTGTGTTTCGGCAGGTCGGCGCCTGTGGCTTCAACAGCCGGATCCTGCCCAACGTGTACCCCATCCGCCTGGTGAAGGTGAACGAGGACACGATGGAGCTGATCCGGGACTCGGGGGGTCTCTGCGTCCCCTGTCGCCCAGGTGAGCCTGAACCCTCAGCAAAGCCCTCGCAGCAGACCCCCAGCGTCCCCTCCTGGCTGGGTTCAGGGGTCCCACTGCTGTGGGTGGCTTTTCCCTTCCACTTCTGTCCCCGCAGAGATGGGCTGAGTTGAGCCACGGGGTGTTTTGTGGCGCTCCCAGCTTTGGGCTGGTTGTGAGACCACCGGTGTCATCTCCCCCGGGGTCCTTTTCCCCGCAGGAGAGCCGGGGTTGCTCGTGGGGCAGATCAACCAGCAGGACCCTCTGCGCCGCTTCGACGGCTACGTCAGCCAGAGTGCCACCAGCAAGAAGATCGCGGCCAATGTGCTGCGCAGGGGGGACCAGGCTTACCTGTCAGGTACTGCCCTGGGGGGCACACACCGAGGGCTCTGGGGGCAACCCATCACCTGGAGGGTCATGGCAGGGACCTGCTGGGGAGCAGCTCCAGGAGGGGGACCTGGGAGACCCCTAACATGGGCCAGCAGCGTGTCCTCGTGGGCTATGAGGCCAGTGGCAGCCTGGGGGGGTTTGAGTGTGGGCAGTGGGGCCAGGGAGGTTCTGCTCCCCCTCTGCTCTGCCCTGGGGAGGCCTCAGCTGGGGTCCTGTGCCCAGTGCTGGGCTCCCCCAGCTCCAGACACACAGGGAAGGGCTGGAGAGAGGCCAGATGATGAGGGGATAGAACGTGTGTGTGGGGAGGAAAGGCTGCAGACCTGGGGCTGTGCAGCCTGGGGAAGGCTGAGGGGGGATCTCATTAACGCTTATGAGTCCCTGAAGTGTGGGAACTGGGAGGCTGGGGCCAGTGTTTGCTCTGTGGTGGCCAGTGACAGGACAAGGGGCAACTGGAACACAAAGCTCCACAGGGACAGGAGGAGAAACAGAGGGCTCAAGGTGATCCCCTGAGCGTGGACCAACACAAGTCCCAGGGCGGGTTTTGGTGCCTCCCCTCCCAGGAGACGTGTTGGTGATGGATGAGCTGGGCTACATGTACTTCAAGGACCGCAGCGGGGACACGTTCCGCTGGCGAGGGGAGAACGTCTCCACCACCGAGGTGGAAGGAATGTTGAGCCACATCCTGAACCAGACGGACGTGGCGGTGTACGGGGTGGAGGTGCCAGGTAAAGCGGGGCCGAGGCTCGGGGCCGGGGGAGGAGGGCAGGTGCTGGGGGAGTGTCCCAGGACTGGGTGGGGACGGGTCGCTCCTCGTAACCAGGCGCCCGAAAATGAAGAGGGGAGAGCGGGAGAGCAGAGTCTGAGGCGTTTGCTGTGGGCTCCATCCCCGAGCCCTCTGCAGCCACCCTCGAAAACCAGCTCTGAGAGGCGGCCTCGGGGCTGGGGGACGTGCTGGGGAGGGGAGACCCCTCCCTGCGGCCTCATCCTGCTGCGGCCCCCACTCAGGCAGTGCCCTTCCCTCGCAGGGGTGGAAGGCAAAGCGGGGATGGCAGCCATCGCAGACCCCAAGGCCAAGGTCAACCCCAACGTGCTGTACCAGGAGCTGCAGAAGGTGTTGCCTCCCTACGCCCGGCCCGTCTTCCTGCGCCTCCTGCCCCAGGTTGACACCACAGGTATGGCTCCCCTGGGGCCCTTCAGCTCCACAACAGAACCCAGAGCGCTTTCTGTCCTTCTTGGGGGCACCATAACCCCACGTCCCTCATGCAGCAGCGGGCTCCAGCCGATCGCTCTCACTGTGCCTGCGTTGCCAGCCCCGGCGCCCGGTGGCAGCGTGCTTTTGGCTGCTCTGTGGCTGCTGCTTTCTCCATTCCTGCTGCCCACACTCTGTTGCTGTCCCCAGGCTGCCATTGGCATCTTACCCACGAGGGCACGTTGCTGCTCATGGGCAGTTTATCATCACCCAGCACTGCCAGGTCTGTCTCTGCAGAGCTGCTCTCCAGCAGGTCAATCCCCAGCCTGTGCTGGTGCAGGGGGTTGTTCCTTCCCAGCTGCAGGACTCTGCCCTTGCCCTTGTTGAACCTCAGCAGGTTCCTCTGTACCCAACTCTGCAGCCGGTCGAGATCCTGCTGACTGGCAGCTCAGGCTCTGGGCAATCAGACAGTACTCCCAGTTTGGTGCCAGCAGGGAACTTGCTGAGGGTCCCTCTGTCCCGTCACCCAGGTGGTTGATGTTGAACCAGAGTGGCCCCAGAGCCCATCCCTGTGGAACTGCCCTGGCCACAGCCCTCACACCGGGCTCTGTGGCACTGCTCACCCCGCTCTGGGCTCTGTCACTCAGCCAGCTCTCGATTCACCTCACTCCCACTCATCCAGCCCGGAGCTTTCTGATTTCATTCTTTTCCTTCTCTTTTTGGTGAAAAGGGGGTTGATTCTGGGTTCTTTTCTGCTCTTTTCTCAGGAACCTTTAAGATCCAGAAGACCCGCCTGCAGAGGGAAGGCTTCAACCCCCACCAGACCTCAGACCGGCTCTACTTCCTGGATCTGAAGTCGGGGAAGTACGTTCCCCTGGACGAGTGCCTTTACGAGAGGATTTGCTCTGGGAAAGCCGCTTTATGATGCGGCCGCGTTCAGCCTTTTTAGGGGTTCGTTTCCCCGCAGCCAACCGACCCAGACCACGGTGACTAATGGGAGGGCGGCCGCTGGCGGGGTCCCCGCTGGGTTCCCTCCCTGGCAGCGCATTAACCCGTCTCCCTGCTGCCTCCCCCGGCGCTGACGTCCCCTTTAACCCGGGTTTGCCTCTAGACAGAGTATTTTTGTAACAGGAGCGGCGTAGGGAGGAAGCCACGTCCCTATTTATTCACTGAGCCCCGGGGTAGATGAGTTGTGGTGTTTAACGTGACCTAACCCCCCGCGGGCCGTGCCCTTAGGGCTGGGGCTGTGAGGGCATTAAAGACAACGAGGATTGTGATGGCTGCTGCGGTGGTGGTGAGGGGAGAGGCCATGGTGGGGCTGTGGTGAGGGGAGAGGCTGGGGGGGGCTGTGGTGAGGGGAGAGGCCATGGCGGGGCTGTGGTGAGGGGAGAGGCCGTGGGGGGGCCGTGGTGAGGGGAGAGGCCATGGCTGTGCTGTGGTGAGGGGAGAGGCCATGGCGGGGCTGTGGTGAGGGGAGAGGCCATGGCGGTGCTGTGGTGAGGAGAGAGGCCATGGCGGGGCTGTGGTGAGGGGAGAGGCCATGGCGATGCTGTGGTGAGGGGAGAGGCCATGGCGGGGCTGTGGTGAGGGGAGAGGCCATGGCGGGGCTGTGGTGAGGGGAGAGGCCATGGCGATGCTGTGGTGAGGGGAGAGGCCGTGGCGGTGCTGTGGTGAGGGGAGAGGCCATGGCGGGGCTGTGGTGAGGGGAGAGGCCATGGCGGGGCTGTGGTGAGGGGAGAGGCCATGGCGATGCTGTGGTGAGGGGAGAGGCCATGGCGGGGCTGTGGTGAGGAGAGAGGCCATGGCGATGCTGTGGTGAGGGGAGAGGCCGTGGCGGGGCTGTGGTGAGGAGAGAGGCCATGGCGATGCTGTGGTGAGGGGAGAGGCCGTGGCGGGGCTGTGGTGAGGGGAGCGGCCACTGTGTTTCTCACTCATGTGGGGCTGACACGGGCTGTGGGCCGGTGCCTCGGGGGTTTTGTGCCTGGGACTGGGGAGAAGCGCTGGCGGGTGAAGCCGCTTCGAGCCGCGGCCGCCGCCGGGACCGAGCCGTGGGTCTCCGGGCAGCGTCACGTCGCTTCCGCCGCGCCGCGTCTCTTCCGGCTGGCGGCCGCGTCTCTTCCGGCCGGCGGCCGCGTCTCTTCCGGCCGGCGGCCGCGCCTCTTCCGGCCGGCGGCCGCGTCTCTTCCGGCTCGCTGCCGCCATGGCCGCCGGGCGCCGCGTCTGCGTGTTCCCGTCGCCGCGGGAGCTGGGCCCGGCCCTGGCGCGGCTCGTGGCCGAGGAGGCGGCGGCGGCCACGGCGGGAGGCGGCCGCTTCACGCTGGGGTTGTCCGGAGGGAGCCTGGTGCAGATCCTCGCGCGGGACCTCCCCGCGGCCGCGGCCGCCGCCGCCCCGTCGCGCTGGCTCCTGGCCCTGTGCGACGAGCGGCTGGTGCCGGCCGAGCACCCGGAGAGCAGCGGCGGCGCCTACGCGGTGAGCAGCGGCGGGGCCGCGGGGAGGCTCCGCGCCGCGCCGCGCTGACCGCGGCTCCCCTTAGGCCCAGCTGCTGCCGCGCCTGCCCGGCCCCGGCCCCGCGCTGCTCCGCGTCGCGCCCGCGCTGCCGCCCGCCGCCGCCGCCGCCGACTACGAGCAACAGCTCCGGCAGGTACCGGCGCGGAGGGGGGCGGGAGGAGCCCCGGGGAGGGCGAAGCCGCGGCTGTGTCCCCGCCCCGCCGCCAGCTGCCGGCTCTCCGCAGGCGTTCCCGGGGCAGGACGTGCCGGTGTTTGACCTGCTGCTGCTGGGGCTCGGGCCCGACGGACACACGTGCTCGCTGTTCCCCGGGCACCCGGCGCTGCAGGTGGGCTCCCGGGGCTGCCCTCGGCCCCGGTGACAGGGCTGGCTCGGGCAGGCGGGTCCTGGCTTGGCAAACTGGAGGTAAAACCGGCCCTGTGGGGAGGAGGAAGGACGCTGCAAAGCCACCTCCTCCTGCTTGTTCCTCTCCGATCCCTCCTGATTTTGAGGGGGCACGCAAGCACTGAGGACCCCTCCCCCCCAGCAGCCCCTGCTTGGGCTGCTTCAGAGCTTTTCTCCTCTCTTTACGTCCCTTTGTGCCTTTTCTCCCCCTCTCCCAGGAGACAGAGAAGCTGGTGGTGGCCGTGACGGACTCTCCGAAGCCGCCGCCGCAGCGCGTGACGCTGACGCTGCCCGTGCTCAACGCCGCGCGCGCCGTGGCCGTCGTGGCCACGGGACAGGCCAAGGGCCCCGTCCTCAAGGTCTGGACACCGACACCCAGAGCTCTCCTGGGGGCAAGGGGGCGGAGATGAGCCCTTCCCGGGGTGTTTGCACGGTTCCCTCTGTCCCCACAGCGCATCCTGGAGGGGGAGGAGGACGAGCCGCTGCCCGCGGCGCGTGTGCGGCCGCGCTCGGGCCGGCTGCTGTGGCTGCTGGATGAGGCGGCTGCACAGGGGCTCAGCATCCCCCTGGAGAGGCAGGATGGCTCCTAGGGCTGGCTGCTGCCTGCAGGGTGTGGCCACTGCCCCTGGGATGTGGCCAGTGCCTGCAGGATGTGGCCACTGCCCCGGCCCTGTGAGCGGAGCCACGTCGTAGCAGTCGCCTGTAGCACAAAAACTCTCCTTTTTAACCTTTTCCACCCTCTTTTCTGGACCAAATGGGGCTTTTCTGGGCAGGACCCACCCTGGAGCCTCCCCCTGCTCCCAGGGCCTTGGGGAGGGGGCTGTGGGGTATTAAACAGTTGCATTCCAGCTCCTCTGTCCCTGCTGCTTCTCCCCCCTCGTTCTGTGACCCAGGGACTGGGGGAGGAGCTGCAGGATCCTGGGGGGACACTTTTGGCCCTTTCCTACCTGTTTTTTCCCATTCTCCCCCCAATTCAACCTGCCTCAGGGATCTGATTGGTTCCCACTGTCACCTTCCTGAGGGCTCAGGTGGGTTCTAGGGAAGGAGCAGCCTTGGTTTTGGGGAGACTGAGGCAGAAAACACTCCTGCCGGGCTCTGGGCACACTCCCAACCTCGCTGTGTCCCTCTTGGGAGTGAGGGAGGAGCTGGAATCCGGAGCTCGGGTGTTTGAAGCCGCAGCAGCAGCTGCAGAGGAGCTTTGCCAGCGCCCCAAGCTCCGTCCCCAGCAGCTCCAGCAGCGCAGGATCGGTGCTGCCGGGGCTGGGAGCTGCCGGGAGCGACTGAAACGGGGCAAAATACACGGGATTTGGGTCTTGTCTGTCTGCTGCAGACGGGGGGAGAAGGGAGGGGGTTGGCTGGGGGCAGGGGGAGTGTTTGTGCGCCACAAACGCTTCCGGGGCTTTGGCCCTTTGTTGCTTCAAAACAAACCCCAGTGCGCTGGATCCGTCCCTCGAGGGGGGACGGGGAGGGCCCCGGGGTTGGTTTGGCCTGAAAAGAGGGATTTCTGCCCCAAAAGAGCTGCGGCAGCCCCGGGCTCAGGCCGGGACCGTGATGGGGTGTCTGCTGGGACAGGGACCCCCCCAGCCCTGGGCAGCCTGACCCTCCCCCGCCGTTTCCTCTCGTCCCATCGCTGGGGACACGAGATCCCGTCCCGTCGGGGCTCTGGGTGGGGGGATCACGCCTCCCCTCAGCCCCCCCGCCCAGGCTGAGCCCCCTCCCCACTCCCGTGGGGGCTCCGACCCTTCGTGGCTCGTCCCCGCTGGCTTCGGGCTGCGCCCATTGTGGGTGGGGGGTGGGTGGGGGGTGGGGCGGGCTCTCGGTTTTGAGGCGAAATGCGCTGAAACAAGCGGGTTTTAGTTCTCGGGCTCGCCACAGAAAAGCTCAGTTTCACCGGCCAAACCGCAGCCGCGCCGAAAACATCGCCCAGCGCCCCCTCCCCACGCCCCCCAGCCCGTCCCCACCGCGCTCCCCCGCTTTGTCCGTTTTCTGCCGGTTTTGACCCTCCCCCCGCTCCTCCCGGAGCCCCCCGAAGGGTCCCCCCCGCCCCCCCGGGTGATGTCAGCGCCGGGTGATTTTCCATCGGCCGAAGTGGGGGGGGGAAAGGGGGGATTTGGGTTGAAAACTGCCGGAAAAGGGAGAGTTGGTGAAGGGGAAAAACGGCTGAAAGTGGAATCGGGGAGGTGAAAACGCTGCAAACGGTGAAACACGCCGAGGGTGGGATGTTGGGCGTGAAAATGACAGTTTAGGGCAAAAGCAGGGATAAAAGTGAAAGTCGGAAGGGAAAATAGATGGCAGTGACGCCCCCAGCCCCCTGTGACACCCCCAGCCCCCTGTGAGCCCCCCAGCCCCCTGTGAGCCCCCTGTGACCCCCCAGTCCCCTGTGAGCCCCCCAGCCCCCTGTGAGCCCCCTGTGACCCCCCAGTCCCCTGTGAGCCCCTCAGCCCCCTGTGATCCCCCCCAGTCCCCTGTGAGCCCCCAGCCCCCTGTGAGCCCCCAGCCCCCTGTGACACCCCCAGCCCCCTGTGACCCTCCCAGCCCCCTGTGAGCCCTCAGCCCCCTGTGACACCCCCAGCCCCCTGTGAGCCCCCAGCCCCCTGTGACACCCCCAGCCCCCTGTGAGCCCTCAGCCCCTCTGTGACACCCCCAGCGACCCCCGGGGAGGACACACAGCGCCCGGGACGGGGTCGGGGTCCCGGCGTGGGGGGTCCCGGGAAGAAGGTTGGAAACGTCGGGAAGGAAAGAGCCGGGTGGGGGGCACCGGGGGGGGGCTCCGAGGGACACGGAGGTTTGGGGCGAGGGAAAGGGATCCGGGGCTGGGGGAGGGGAGGGAGCGGCCGGGACGGGGCGGTCGCGGGGGGGTTCGGGGAGGGGGCGGAGGCGGAGCCGCGCGGGGCTCAGGATGGCGGCGGCTCGGCCGTGGCGGCCGCTGCTGCTGCTGCTGGCGCTGGCGCCCGGGCCGCTGCCGGTGAGCGGATACTTCCCCGAGGAGCGCTGGAGCCCGGAGTCGCCGCTGCGGCCGCCGCGCGTGGTCGTGGCCATCGTGGCTCGGAACGCGGCGCACGCGCTGCCCGTGACGCTGGGAGCGCTGGAGCGGCTGCGGCACCCCAAGGAGCGCACGGCGCTGTGGTGGGCGCGGGGGCACGCGTGGGAACGGGGCATGGGGCGGGGGGACACGCGTGGGAACGGGGCATGGGGCGGGGGCACGCGTGGGAGCGGCTGCGGCACCCCAAGGAGCGCACGGCGCTGTGGTGGGCGCGGGGACACGCGTGGGAACGGGGCATGGGGGGGGACACGCGTGGGAGCGGGGCATGGGGCGGGGGACACGCGTGGGAGCGGCTGCGGCACCCCAAGGAGCGCACGGCGCTGTGGTGGGCGCGGGGACACGCGTGGGAACGGGGCATGGGGCGGGGACACGCGTGGGAGCGGGGCATGGGGCGGGGGGACACGCGTGGGAACGGGGCATGGGGCGGGGAGACACGCGTGGGAATGGGGCAGGGAGTGCTCATCAGCTGACACTTTGGCGGGGACTCGCGTGGGAAAGGGGGGACACCCCACTGGACGGTGCCCTGGGGGGGGGACACGCGTGGGTATGGGGAGGGGGCGCTGAGGCGGGCGCTGGCCGGGGCCGTGCAGGGTGGCCGTGGACCACAGCGTGGACAACACGACGGCGCTGCTGCGGGAGTGGCTGGTGCGGGTGCAGGGGCTCTACCACCGCGTGGAGTGGAGACCCCTGGAGGAGCCGCGGTGAGTGGGGACGGGGGTGTCACCCGGGGGGCTGCGGGTCCCCAAGACTCAGAGGGGAGAGTGTCTGTGGGACCTCGACACGAAGGGGGATCCTCGAGGGCAGGTTTGGGGGGGACCCTGTGGGTGCCCAGGCTCAGGGAGAGCCGTGGGGTGCCCAGGGGTGGGTGGGGGGTGTCCCTGAGAGCTGGGGGTGCCCATTTGGTTTTGGGGGGGGGCTTCCTCATGGTGCCCAAGTTTGGGGGTCTCCAGGTTCATTGGGAGCCCCGTGGGCCGTGGGTGCCCCGTCTGTGGGTCACCACGGGGCGGGTGGGTGCTGGGTTTGGTCAGTTCAGGCAGGGGGGCAGCACAGATCCCCCTCCCCACCCCGTCAGGTCGTACCCCGGCGAGGAGGGTCCCAAACACTGGACCCCGTCGCGCTACGAGCACGTGATGAAGCTGCGTCAGGCGGCGCTGGAGTCTGCCCGAGCCATGTGGGCTGACTACCTGCTGGTACGGGCAGCCGGCGCCGGGCTGGGGGGCACGGGGGGCACACGGGGGGCACGTGGGGGACAGCCCAGCCCCGGGCTGGGGGGCACGGGGGGCACACGGGGGGCACATGGGGGACAGCCCAGCCCCTGGCTGGGGGGCACACGAGGGGACATGGGGGGACAGCCTGGCCCTGGACTGGGGGACATGGGGGGACACAGAGGGACATCCTGGTCCTGAGCTGGGGGGCACACAGGGGGACAGCCCAGCCTCAGACTGAGGGGCACAGGGTGGCACATGAGGGGACATCCCAGCCATGGCCTGGGGGACACGGGGGGACAGCCCAGCCCCGGGCTGGGAGCACACAGGAGGACATGGGGGGCACAGAGGGGAACATCTCAGCCCTGGGCTGGGGGTCACATGGGGGCACACGGGGGGACATCCCACCCCCAGCTGGGGGGCACAGCCCGGCCCATCCCGGCCCCGCCAGCGCCTGACTCAGCCCGGCCGGGGTCTCGCTGCCGTCCCACAGTTCCTGGACGCCGACAACGTCCTGACCAACCCCGACACGCTGCAGCTGCTGATGGCAGAGAACAGGACGGTGGTGGCGCCGATGCTGGACTCGCGCGCCGCCTACTCCAACTTCTGGTGCGGGATGACGGCGCAGGTGGGCACCGGCTCCCCCCTCCTCGGGGTGCCGAGTCCCCCCTGGCACCGTGGCGTCCCCCCTCGGCCCCTGGCGCTGCTCAGGCTGCCCCCGCCCCTGCCAGGGCTACTACCGGCGGACGCCAGCCTACCTGCCCATCCGCAAGCGCGAGCGCCGCGGCTGCTTCGCCGTGCCCATGGTCCATTCCACCTTCCTGCTGGACCTGCGCAAAGAGGCCTCGCGGCAGCTCGCCTTCTACCCCCCGCACCCCGACTACACCTGGGCCTTCGACGACATCATCGTCTTCGCCTTCTCCTGCCGGCAGGCGGGTGAGCGTGGTGGTGGGCTGGGTGTGGGTTGGTGTTGGGTTTGGGTCAATGTTGGGTTGAGTTTGGACTGGTGTTGGGTTTGGGTTTGGGTCAATGTTGGGTTGGTGTTGGTTTTGGGCTGATTTGGGTTGGGTTTGGATTGGTGTTGGGTTTGGGTTGATGTTGGGTTGTGTTTGGGTTAATGTTGGGTTGGTTTTGTGTTGATGTTGGATTGGTTTTGGGTTACTGTTGGGTTCAGTTGGTTTTAGGTTGGTGTTGGGTTGGATGGTTTTTGGTTGGGTTGGTTTTGGGTTGCTGTTGGGTCAATGTTGGGTTGGTTTTGTGTTGCTGTTGGGTTGCTGTTGGGTTGTTTTTGGGCTGCTGTTGCCCTGGCCCCATCCCAAGCATCCCCATGCTGCCTCAGGGGTGCAGATGTTCGTCAGCAACCGCGAGCCGTTCGGGTTCCTGCCGGTGCCGCTGCGCTCGCACGGCTCCCTGCGCGACGAGGCCGACAGCTTCCTGCACGTGCAGCTGGAGATCATGGGTGAGGCACGAGGGCCTGGCCCTGCCCCGGGACACCCCCCGCACCCACCAGCGCCCACAACCCCCCGCTCCCTCCCCCAGTGAAGAACCCGCCGGCAGAGCCGTCCCCGCACGTGTGGGTCCCCCCAAAGGTCCCCGACAAGATGGGCTTCGACGAGGTGAGGCCGGGGCTGAACGGGGTGGGGGGGGAGGGGGTTTTTTTCCAGTTTCCTCACAATTTTAGGGTTTATTTCCCCTTTCAGTCTGAATCTTGGGGCTGGTTTCACTTTTGTTCTGCAATTTAGAGCTTTGTTTGTCCCTTTTCTTTGGATTTTGGGGCTTTTTTCCCCTTTTAATCCCAACTTTGCAGCATTTTCCCTTTTCCTCTGAATTTTGGTGGGTTTTTTCCTCTTTCTTCTGAAGTTTAGGTGCTTTTCCCCCCTTTTCTTTGTATTTTTATGGGTTCTGCTCCATTTTCTTATGAATTCTCATCTTCTTTCCCCTTTTCATCTGCATCTTGGCTTCCCCCACCTGGATTTTGTCTTTTTACCCCCTTTTTTTCCACTTTCCTGTGTTTTTTTTCCCCTCCTCTGTGGATTTTGCCTTTTTCCCCTCCTGTTTTGATGTGGGGGAGGGTTTTTTTCCCCCTTCTCTCTGCACTTCCTCCCTTTGCACCCAGGTTTTCCTGATCAACCTGAAGCGCCGCGCCGAGCGCCGGGAGCGGATGCTGCGCTCGCTGCACGAGCAGGAGATCGCCTGCAAGCTGGTGGAGGCCGTGGATGGAAAGTGGGTGCTGGGGATGGGTTGTGGGGAGCTCAGGGCGTTTCTGGGGGGAGCCTCTCGGTGGCTGACGTGGCTGCTTTGCAGGGCCATGAACAGGAGCGAGGTGGAAGCTCTGGGCATCCGGATGCTGCCGGGGTACCGGGACCCGTATCACGGGCGGCCGCTGACCCGGGGGGAGGTCGGCTGCTTCCTCAGCCACTACCGTGTCTGGCAGGAGGTGAGGGGCCGAGTCCCCAGCCCCAGGGGGAAATGAGCCCCAAATCCTGAGCAGACAAGTCCCAAGTCAGAGCCAGGGGGTTGTTTGGGGGTGGGGACGAGCCCCTGGAGCTGCTGGAGCCCAGCTCTGAGCCCTCACCCAGCCCTCTTTTCCCTCTGTTCTCCACCAGAACCCCCCTTTATTCAATTATCTGCACCAAAACCCCACTTTTTCCCTTAAAACCACACTTCTTTTCCCCCCTCAAAGCTCCACCCAAACCCCGTTTTCCCCTTCGGTCCCCTCAGCCAGGGGATGGATGGAGCCCTGGAACCGATCAGGATCCCGAGTGCCCAGGCTGAGAGGGGGAAGGGGGGAACAATTCCCCCAACCCCGGGGGGCTTTGGGGGCCCGGGGGGGTCTGTGGGTCAGGTCCTGCGTGTGGGGGCTGGGCAGACCCGTGGGGGTCCCCGTCCCTGCAGATCGTCGCGAGGGGCTTGGCCAAGTCCGTGGTGTTCGAGGACGATTTGCGCTTCGAGATCTTCTTCAAGCGGCGCCTCATGAACCTGATGGAGGATCTGGAGGCCGAGGGGCTGCCCTGGGACCTGATGTGAGGGCTGGGGGTCAGGGCTGGGGGTGCTGGGGGCTGGGGTCCCAGGGCTGTCTGGTGGTCCCAGGGCCATTGTTTGGTGGTCCCAGGGCTGTTTGGGGGTCCCAGGGCCATTTGGGGGTCCCAGGGTCGTTCGGTGGTCCCAGGGCCGTTTGGGGGTCCCAGGGCCGTTGGGGGGTCCCAGGGTCGTTGGGTGGTCCCAGGGCCGTTGGGGGGTCCCAGGACTGTTTGGGGGTCCCAGGGTCGTTGGGTGGTCCCAGGGCCGTTGGGGGGGTCCCAGGGCCGTTGGGGGGGTCCCAGGGCCGTTGGGGGGGTCCCAGAGCCATTCGGGGGTCCCAGGGCCATTGGGGGGTCCCAGGGCCGTTTGGTGGTCCCAGGACTGTTTGGGGGTCCCAGGGCCGTTTGGGGGTCCCAGGGTCGTTTGGGGGTCCCAGGACTGTTTGGGGGTCCCAGGGCCATTCGGGGGTCCCAGGGCTGTTTGGGGGTCCCAGGGCCGTTGGGGGGTCCCAGGGCCGTTGGGGGGTCCCGGAGCTGTTTGGGGGGGTCCCAGAGCCGTTTGGGGGGGTCCCAGGGCCGTTGGGGGGTCCCAGGGCTGTTGGGGGGTCCCAGGGCCGTTCGGTGGTCCCAGGGCCGTTGGGGGGGTCCCAGGGCCGTTCGGGGGTCCCAGGACTGTTTGGGGGTCCCAGGGCCGTTGGGGGGTCCCAGGGCCATTTGGGGGGTCCCAGGGCCGTTGGGGGGGTCCCAGGGCCGTTCGGGGGTCCCAGGGCCGTTCGTGGCCGTGCTGACGAGCCGTCCCTGGGCGCAGCTACATCGGGAGGAAGCGGATGCAGGTGGAGAGGCCCGAGAAGGCCGTGGCCGGCGTGAGGAACCTGGTGGAAGCCGACTACTCGTACTGGACCCTGGGCTACGTGCTGTCCCTGCGCGGCGCGCGGCGGCTGCTGGCGGCTCGGCCCCTCGGCAAGATGCTGCCGGTCGACGAGTTCCTGCCCGTCATGTTCGACAAGCACCCGCTGTGAGCGCGGCTGGGGGGCTGCGGGGGGCTGCGGGCAGCTGCGGGGGGCTGCGGGGGGCTGCGGGGGCTGCGGGGGGCTGCGGGGGGCTGCGGGGGGCTGTGGGGGGCTGCGGGGGGCTGTGGGGGGCTGTGGGGGGCTGAGGGGGGCTGTGGGGGCTGCGGGGGGCTGGGGGGGGCTGCGGGGGCTGCGGGGGGCTGTGGGGGCTGCGGGGGCTGGGGGGGGCTGGGGGTCCCCTGGGCAGCGGTTCTGTGGGTTCTGGTTCCCCTCAGACCCCAATTCGTGGCCTTTCTGTGTCCTCCTGGAGACGTTTTTCCCCAGACACTGTTGGGATCCGTTTCTTGGGGCCATTTTCCCTCCCACATCCCCTTTTGCTGCATTTTCTCTCCCAAACCCCCTTTTTCCTGTGTTTTCCCACCTCCTTTGTCCCATTTTCCTTCCCAAACCCCTTTTCCCTCCATTCTCTCCTCCTCTCACTCTCATTTTCCCTTTCTAACCTCATTGTCCCTCTCCAAACCCCCTTTTTTCCTTCCCAATTTCCCCGTTCTTGCACTTTCTCACCCGTTTTGGCCCCATTTCCTCTCCCACCCCCCCTTTTCCCTGCCTTCTCTCACCTCCCTCGCCCGGTTTCTGTCCCCGTTCGCCCTCTCTCCCCAGCGCTGCCTACATGCGGCACTTCTCCCCGCGGGACCTCGTGGCGTTCTCGGCGGAGCCGCTGCTCGTGTTCCCGACGCACTACACGGGGGACTCCGGCTACGTGAGCGACACGGAGCCGCCGCTGCCGTGGGACGGGGGCGACGCGGCCCCAGCCCCCGCCGGGGGTCCCGCTCCGTGGCCGGGGGGCTCGGGGAAGGCGGCGGAGCAGGAGGAGCTGCGGCGGGAGGCGCGAAACGCCGACGTGCTGCAGTCGGCGCTGGACCGAGCGGCGCGGGACGAGCTCTGACGGGGCTGGGGGGGTTTGGGGGGGTCAGGGGAGGTTTTGGGGGGGGTTTTGGGGGGGCCACACGCACCCGAGACTCTTAAATCTAAAATTCTATTTTTATTTCTGGGTCTGGAGCCGATTGGCAGCGTCCGACCCCCCCCCAGCCTCCCCATCACCCCCAACCCCACCAGCCCCCTCCCATCACCCCCCAACACCCCCCCAGCCCCTCTCATCACCCCCCAGCCCCCCACCGCCACGGGACCCCCGGCTCAGTCACAGCATTTTGGGGAGGGGGCTCTGTGTGTGTGTGTGAGAGACCCCCCCACCCATCCCATCCCACCCCTCCCCAGCAATGCCCCCACAGGGTGGGGGTCTGTGGTCCCTTGAGGTCTTGGCAGCTCCCTTGGGGAAGGGGTGACCCAGAGACCCTCCCCCAGGATTTGGGGAACCCCCCCAGGAGGAAATAGAGGCACAGGGGCTGAAGCAAATCCCCATGGGGGGGGGGGGTCTGTTTTCACAGAGGGGGTCTCGTGGGGGTCAGAGCTTGTTGTGGGGCAGGGGGCCGGTCCCGGGGGGTCAGAGCTCGTCGTGCTCGTCGTGGGGCGGGGGGCTGCGGCACACAGCCGGGGTCACCAGCTCCATCAGGTACTCGCAGCGACTCGGCTCCGTCGTGGCCGTCACGGCCGTGTCGGTGCCACAGCTCAGCGTCACCTGGGGAGGGGGCACCGGGGGGGGGAGGGCATGGGCTGGGGGGAGGGGGCTGTGGCCACCTCCGAGGGGCTGTGGTAGCCCCCCACTCACCCCCCTCCCCCTCCAGGGCCTGCAGGACCCTCCCTTCGCCGTGGTGGCCACCCCCCACTGTGGTGGCCAGTTCCCAGGGCCCACGGGCCGCCCCCTCGCCTGCAGCCCCCTCCCCACCCCCCGCAGCCCCCCACTCACGGTGGTAGCCCGGTTGGGCCCCTGCCAGCAGCCCGTCCCGTGCTCGTACTTCATGGCGCTGAAGCGATCGTGCTCGGGCCCAGCCCAGGACCCCCAAGTCCTGCAGTGGGGGACACAGTGAGGGGGGGGGACACACACACACAGGGGGGGCCCAGGAGGGGCCTGAGGGGGGTCCCGGGGGTCTCACCCCAGGTTGGTCTCGGCGCCGCCGTTGCGGGGTTTCTGGGAGACGCGTTTGAAGGGACACAGGCGGTAGATGTACCTGGGGGAGGGGGCGGTCACAGGCGGGGGGGGCACGGGGGGCCCCCAAACCCCCTCCATGTCCCCTCCACCCCCCTGAGAAGCCCCCTTTTCCCCTGAGCCCCCCATATCTCCATACACCCCCCCACACACCCAGAAAACCCTTCCAGGACCCCCACAAGTCTCCCTAAATACTCCCCCTCCCCACCAGGCGCCCCGCGAGCCGTGCCCCCCCCCAGCCGTGCCCCCCCCCCAGCCGTGCCCCCCCCCAAGCCGTGCCCCCCCCTCACTCGCTGGTCTCCAGCTCGTAGCAGTTGTTGTACAAGTAGGAAAACTCCTGCTGGGGCCCGAAATCCAGCGCCAGCTCCTGCTCCAGGGCCCTGGGGAGGGGGCAGAGGGGAGGTCTCAGGGTGGGAGGGGGCAGAGGGGGGGGGGTCGCAGGGGTGGGGGGAGGGCACAGAGGAGTCTTTTTGGGGTGTCCCCCCCCACACCTGATGGACTCCTCACTCTCCTTCAGAGCTCTCTCGGCTTCCTCCAGCTCCTCACGCGCTCGCTGGGCAGCTGGGGGGGGGCAAACGGGGGTGAGACCTCCCCAAAACCATGAGTATCTCCACACAGAGACCCCTGATCCCCCTCCCAGTAATCCCACCTCCCCAAAACCCCCCTGTACGCCCCCAGACTCCCCCGTACCGTCGACCAGGGCCTGAGTGGGGGGGTCGAAAGGTGGCTCCTCGGGGGACTCCTCGGGCCCCTTCTCCTCAGGGGGGTGCTGGGGGGGCACCTTCAGCTCCTCCTCAGGCCCTTCATCATCCTCCTCCTCCTCTTCCTCCTCCTCCTCTTCCTCCTCCTCCTCAGGGGGAGTCTCCTCCACTGGGGGCTCAGGGGACGGCGGGGGGGGCTCAGCCTGGCCCTGCACATGATGGGAGGAGGCAGAGGGGGTGTCAGGCCCATCCCCGTCCCCCCCTGTGCCTCAGTTTCCCCACAGACCGGCTCAAATCTGGTGGGGGGGCAGCAACAGTCCCCTCAACCCCTGGGACCCCCAAAAAGACTCAGAACCGCCCCAAATCCGACCTCCCCCCCAACAACCTGCGTGCGGTAGCGCTCGCGGACGGTGGCCCAGAGCTGGTCACGGAACGTGGCCACATCCACGGGCAGCAGCTCCTGGAGAGGGGGGGAAGAGGTGGGGGTGGGCCCAGGCCCAGGGGGACATTTGGGGGAGTCCTGGGGGGTTTTGGGGGGGGTTCCCACCTGCACTTTGTCCTCAGGGTCGGTCCCGTCGGTGTCGGCCCCGAGGCGGCTGTGCAGCTCCTCTGCCGTCAGTCTGCGGGGTGGGGGGGTTAAGGGGGGCTTTGGGGGTGAGTTCAGGGGAGGGGGAGCAGGTCTGAATACCCCCAGACCCCCCTCAGACCCCCCCATTCACCTCCCATCGCCGTCCGTGTCCATCTCTGCAAACGCCTCCTCGGCCCGGGACGCCTCCGCTGCCGCCGCGGCCGCCGCGCGCTGGGCTGGGGGGACACGGGCTCAGGGGGGGGACACAGGCTCAGGGGGGACACTGGACCCCCACACACACCCCCCCAGACCCCCGGGAGCCAGGGCAGGGGCTCGTTACCCTCCCAGTGCTGCCGATGCTGCTCCTTGGCCGCCCGCTCGGGGCCCTCGGCCGCGTCCTTGGCTGCTCGTGCGGCCGCCACGCGCTGCTCCAGCCCCTGGCGCGTCTCCTGCAGCCCCTGCAGCTGCACCTGGGGGGGGGTCAGCGCTGGGAGCCCCCTGGGACCCCCCACACCCCCCCTGGGACCCCCACACACCCCCTGGGACCCCCACACAGCCCCCTGGGACCCTCACACACCCCCTGGGACCCCCACACGCCCCCTGGGACCCCCACACAGCCCCCTGGGACCCTCACACACCCCCTGGGACCCCCACACACCCCCTGGGACCCCCACTCACCCCCCTGGGACCCCCACACAGCCCCCTGGGACCCCCACTGTGCCTCCTGCAGCCCCTGCAGCTGCACCTGGGGGGGGTCAGCGCTGGGAGCCCCCTGGGACCCCCACACAGCCCCTGGGACCCCCACACAGCCCCCTGGGACCCCCACACACCCCCTGGACCCCCACACAGCCCCCTGGGACCCCCACACACCCCCTGGGACCCCCCCACACCCCTGGGACCTCCACACACCCCCCTGAGGCCCCCACACACCCCCTGGGACCCCCCCCCACACACCTGGGACCCCTACACACACCCCCAGGATCCCCCACACCCCTCCCCGGGAACCCCACAGCCCCCCATGACCCCGCCGCACCTGCTTGTGCTGCCGCCCAGCGGCCGCCTCCTGCACCAGCCGCTCCCGCAGCAGCGCCCCCTCGCGGGCCACCGCAGCCTTGCGCTCCCGCGCCTCGCGCTCGTGCCGGCCCCGCTCCCTGCGGCACCCCAGAGACCCCTGAGCTCCCTGCGGCACCCCAGAGACCCCCTGAGCTCCCTGAGGCACCCCAGAGACCCCCGAGACCCCCCTGAGCTCCCTGCGGCACCCCCAAGACCCCCAGAGACCCCCCTGAGCTCCCAGAGACCCCCCTGAGCTCCCTGAGGCACCCCCAGGGCGGGACAATGACCCCCATGAGCCCCCCTGATGCCCCCGAACCCTCCCCAAGCCTCCCCCAGTCTCTCCCAGTGCCCCCCAGTCCCCTCCCAGTGCCCCTCAGTGCCTCCCAGTCCCCCCCAGTGCCCCAGCCGTGTCTCACTCGCAGGTGTTGTTGCACTGGGCGTCGCTGTCGTACTCGTCAGTGGCGTCGCAGCAGTCTGGGGGGTGCCCATGTGGGAATCAGCCGCGTGGAGACCCCAGAGACCCCTCCCCAAACCCCCCCCAGCCCCTCAAACCCCAGAGACCCCCCCCCTAAACCCCCTCCAGCCCCCCCAAAACCCCAGAGACCCCTCCCCAGACCCTCTCCAGCCCCCCCAAAACCTCAGAGACCCCTCCCCAGACCCCAGAGACCCCTCCCCAAACCCCCTCCTGCCCCCCAAACCCCCTCCAGCCCCCCCAAAACCTCAGAGACCCCTCCCCAGACCCCAGAGACCCCTCCCCAAACCCCCTCCAGCCCCCCAACCCCAGAGACTCCTCCCCAAACCCCCTCCAGCCCCCCAAACCTCAGAGACCCCTCCCCAAACCCAGAGACCCCTCCCCCCGCCCCCTGCCCACCGCAGACGCCATCATTGACGTGAGCCGAGGGGATGCTGCGGGGCCGGAACCGGCGTTGGCGCAGTGGAAGCGGCCGTTGGGACACGCTGCCGTCCCTGGGGGGGAACACACACACGGGTGGGGGGCTCAGAGGGGGGCAGTGGGGGGTCTGGGGGGGGTCCCAGGCCCGGGGGGACTCACCGGGCTCGTCGGAGCCGTCGGCGCAGTCGCAATAGTCGTCGTTGACCCAGGCGAAGGCCACGGTGGCCGAACCGTCCAGGCACGTGAAGGGCTTGAGGGGTCGTAGAAGTGGAGCTCTGGGGGAGGGGCAAATCGGGGAGGGGAGCCCCAAGACGGGGAGGGGGGATCCACATGGGGGTTGGAGGGGGACCTGCATTAGGGGGTGGTTCCATATGGGGGGGTCACCGGTGGGAGGGGATATAGGTGGTCCTGGGGGAGGTCCCAGATGGGGACTGGGGGGTCCAGGTTGGGATTGAGGGTCCCAGATGAGAATTGGGGGGTCTCAGATGAGGATTTGGGGATCCCAGATGAGGACTGGGGGGGTTCAGGTTGGGACTGGGGGGTCCCACATGAGGACTGAGGGTCCCAGATGAGGATTGGGGGTCCCAGATGGGGATTGAGGGGTCCAAATTAGGATTGAGGGTCCCAGATGAGGATTGGGGGGTCCCAGATGGGGACTGGGGGGTCCTGAGTGTGTGTCGTGTGTGCAGTGTGTGTGGTGGGCAGGGGGGCAGGTTGCAGGGGGTGTGTGTCTCTGTGTGTGGGGGGCTGTGGGGGGTGTGTGTGTCCCACTCACGGGCCAGGGCGACGCCGCGCGGGCGCGAGACCCCCAGGGCAGCGGCTCCACGGAGCAGCAGCGGCAGCAGCAGCAGCAGCAGCATCACGGCGGGGTCAGTGAGCTCAGCAGCGTCTGCATGGCCCCCACAGTCGCTACAGACCCCCACAGACCCCCCACAGCCCCTGCACGGCCCCACAGCTGCTAGAGACCCCCACAGACACCCCCACAGCCCCCCCCCAGATCCCCCCACAGCCTCTGCACGGCCCCACAGCTGCTAGAGACCCCCAGAACTCCCCCACAGACACCCCAACCCCCCCACAGCCCCCTAGAGACCCCCTGGAGCGCCCCACAGCCCTCCGGGACCTCCCTGAGCCCCCCACAGCCCGCTCCAGCCCCCTGGGACCCCTCTGCCCCTCCCCGAGTCTCTCCCGATCCCCGGGACGGCGCTCGGGACGCTTCGGAGATGCCCCAGGGGGCCTCTTTACACCCCGGAATCCCCCCAGGGCCCCCCCGAGCGTCGCCCCGTTTACCGAGGTGCGTCCGCGCGCGCCCGGTTCCAGGTTCACGCCCCGGAAGCGGAAACGCGGAGGAACTTCCGGTCGCTGCGGCCGCCGCCATGTTGGCCATGGCGCCGCCCGGCGGGGCGCGGGGGCCGCCATGGCGGGAGCGGCGGCGCAGCCAATCAGCGCCCGAGCGTCCCGTTGCCGCGGCAACGGCGGGCCGGAGTCACGTGGCGCCGGGGCAGCGCGTGCAGAGGGCGGTTGTGTCCCAGAGACCCCCCAGAAGCGCGAGGACAGGGGAGGGACCCCCCGACGCCCCCGGGAAGGGGCAGCGACATGGCGGCGTCTCCCCGCGTCCCCCGGCCAGCAGCAGCGCGGGGCCACGGCCGGGAGCCAGGTGCGGGGGGGGACGCGGGCGGTGCCGGGGGGGGCGGGGAGCCGGGGGGCGCTGACACCCTGTGTCCCCCCACAGCGGACCCGCCGGGGCAGTGGCTGCGGGCCCAGCACCGGCAGCTGCAGCGGGACACTGGCCCAGGCCATGGCGGTGAGGCAGGGGGAGCCCCTGGGACCCCCGGCCCTCCGCGACCCACCCCTCCCGGCTCCCACAGGGTGACGCTCCATCACCCCTGACCCCTGGCGACCTCCCCTCCTGACCTCTGACCCCTTTGTGACCTCTCAGTGGCCCCTTTATGACCCCCCCGTGACCACTCAATGACCTCCTGTGACCCCTCTGTGTCCCACCCCCTCCCAGCCCCCCCAGGGTGACACTCCATCGCCCCCTGACCCCTGATGACCCCCCACGCCCCCCCCGTGACCCCCCTTGACGACCCTCCGTGACCCTTTGGCGTTGTGGTGACCCCGCAGGAGGAGGAACGCCCCCTGCTGGAGCTGCTGCAGCGCTGCCCCGAGGGCCGAGGGCTGCTGTGCCTGCGTGACCTGGGGGTGAGGGTCCCGGGAGGGGTCCCGGGGGCTTTGGGGTGGCAGATGGGGTGCCAGCGTCCCCCCCTCATCCCGTCCCCAGCGTGCCCGGGCTCTGCTCTGCGGGCGCCTGTGGCTGCGGCGGCGGCGGCTGGATGCTCTGGGACCCCCCTCAGCCCCCCTGCCACCGCTGGGGGCTGCCCCTCGCGCCCCGCCCCGGCGCCGGGACCCGCTCCAGGACCAGGTGAGTGCCTGCCCAGGACCCCCCATCCATCCGCCCCGCGCTGGGGGTGAGGCACCGTGAGCCCCGTCCCGCGTGTCACAGGCGGGGCGGCTGCGGGGCCGCGTGTGGCGCCTGCGCATGCGCACGGAGGAAGCCGAGGAGGCTGGCGGCGCTGTACCGCCGCTTGGTGGCGCACGTCCAGGTACCGCCCCCCTCGGGCACGGGGCTGGGGGGCGCGGGGTGCGGCCCCGGGGGATGGGGGCACGGGCTGAGGGGGCCCAGGGTGGGGGGTTCTGTGAGTGAGGGTCCCTGGGGTGAGAGTCCCCAGGGTGGGGGTCCTTGGGTGGGGGGTCCCAGGTTGGGGGGGTCCCAGGGTGGGAGTACCAGGGGTGGGGGTCCCTGAGGGTGGGAGTACCAGAGGTGGGGGTCCCTGAGAGTGTTGGTTCCAGGGTGGGGGGTCCCGGGGGATGGAGGGCCCGGGCTGAGTGGTCCCAAGGTGGGGGGTTCTGTGAGTGAGGGTCCCTGGGGTGACTGGGGGGTCACCAGGGGTGGAGGTCCCGGGGATGAGGGGTCCTGGGGGGGGTCCCAGGGTGGGAGTACCAGGGGTGGGGGGTCCCTCTGAGGGTGGGGGGTCCCTGGTAGTGGGGATCTCGGGTTGAAGGATCTCAGGGTGGAGGGTCCTGGGGTGAGGGTCCCGGGTGGGGGTCCCGGGCCCCAGTGCAGCGCGGCCGTGGCGCAGGACGAGGCCGAGGCCGCCCGGGGGCAGCTGCAGGTGCTGGAGGGCCGAGCTGGGCCGGCAGCGGCGGCGGCTGCGGGAGCTGCGGCAAGCACCGGCACCGGCAGCAGCGCGGGCTGCGGGGGCACCCGGCCCCCACACAGGTACGGGGGGGCACAACCGCGGAGCTGGCAAGTCCCTGTGGGGCTGGGAGGGTGTCTGTGGGGTGCCCACGGGGCAGGATGAGCATCTGTGGGGCAGGATGGGTGCGTGTGGCCCCCTCAGCGCCCACGGGTGCCCTGCAGGACGTGGGGACCCCGCGTGCAGAGGGCCGCTGAGCCCCCGGTGCTGGAGCAGGATGAGGCTGAGGAACAGGAGCCGCCGGTACGAGGGGGCTGGTGGGGCCACGGGGGGTCCTGGGGGTTCAGAGGGTAAGGAGGGGGTCAGGAGGGCCATGGGGGAGCCGTGGGGGCTCATATCCCTGACCAGGGTGGTCCCAAGCTCCCTTCTCCCCCCAGCCCACCCCCCCTCAGCAGCCCCCGGAGCCGGAGCAGAGCGCAGAGGGGCTGCCCCCCCAGCCGCCCCCCAGCTCCTCCCAGCACCCCCCCCCAGCAGCAGCGCCCAGGTGAGCCAGACCCCCGTCCCCCCACAGGGGTCCCTGTGCCCCCCCTCCTCCCCTGGGCTGGGGCAGGCAGTGGGGCAGGTCTCACACCCCACAGGGGCCCCTCTGCCCCATGCCCACCCCACGTGGGGCAGGCCGTGGGCAGGTGTCACCGTGTCCCCGCAGCGTGGGGCCCGGGCGGGGCGGCGCGGGCGCTGGCAGCCGTGGCGCGGGCGCAGGGGCTGGCGCTGGCCGAGCTGCGGCCCGAGGTGGGCGGCGCTGCGGGAGCAGCTACAGCGGCTGCGCTGCGGCCAGGGCGCCCCGCAGCAAGGGTCAGCAGGGCTGGCGGGAGGGGGGACACTGGGGGGCCCATGGAGGGGTGCGGGGGTGGGATTCCGGGGCTCAGGGCGCTTGAGGTGCCGGGGGGTGACACACACGTATGTGGGGGGCCGCCAGACCTGTGAGGCCATGGGGGGAGTTCCTGGGGGGGTCCTGTGGGGGGGGAGCCCTTGGAGCTGCTGCTGGGGGAGGGGGGCTGTGGCTCTCTGTGGGCGCTGGGATGAGGTGTGGGGGGTCCTGGGGGCTGTGTGGGGTGTCCCCAGGGTACAGGGGGGGGTGTGGGGGTCCCAGCCCGGTGGGGTGCAGGGGGTGTGGGGGTCCCAGCCCGGTGCGGTGCAGGGGGGTGTGGGGGGTCCCAGCCCGCTGGGTGTGCGGGGGTGGTGTGGGGGTCCCAGCCCGGTGCGGTGCGGGGGGGTGTGGGGGTCCCAGCCCGCTGGGGTGCGGGGGGGGTGTGGGGGTCCCAGCCCGGTGTGGTGCCGGTGCAGGGGGGTGTGGGGGTCCCAGCCCGCTGGGGTGCGGGGGGGTGTGGGGGGTCCCAGCCCGGTGTGGTGCCGGTGCAGGGGGGGTGTGGGGGTCCCAGCCCGCTGGGGTGCGGGGGGGTGTGGGGGTCCCAGCCCGATGCGGTGCCGGTGCAGGGGGGTGTGGGGGTCCCAGCCCGGTGCCGGGTGCAGGCGCGTGCCCGAGCTGCGCGAGGCCGTGGCGCGGGAGCGGCGGCGGCGCGAGGCCGCGCGCGAGGAGCTGCGCGCGGTGCGGCGGGACCTGAACAGCGCCACCGCGCGGCTGCAGATGGTCAGCGCCCGCCTGCGGAACGTGCGCCTGGTGAGGGGGGCCGCAGCGGGGCGGGGCTGTGGGGCAGGACACGGGGTCCCTGCGGGGCGGGGGCTGTGGGGCAGGACCGGGGTCCCTGCGGGGCGGGGCTGTGGGGCAGGACACGGGGTCCCTGCTGGGGCGGGGGA